>NW_027417892.1:0-122037 GCF_009905375.1 Apium graveolens | reverse complement strand
GATCAAATTTAAAGTACAAAATATGATTACTATTAAAAAAATAAAAAGTTCCTTGCATCTGAAAAATGTGCAAGTACTTTTATTTAAATTCACTAAAAAAAATCATACATAGTAGACACAAAGGTTCTCTAGCATATTGTAA
This sequence comes from Apium graveolens, assembly GCF_009905375.1. NCBI lineage: Eukaryota > Viridiplantae > Streptophyta > Magnoliopsida > Apiales > Apiaceae > Apium > Apium graveolens. Next base: position 121,895 of record NW_027417892.1, on the reverse strand, counting down.
AATTTTACTCTTAACTAATTATTTGTTTATCAGGTTTTCTACAAAGATAAACCATAGTAAATTTATATTGAATAATTATTTGCGTTAAATTTGTGACGTAGCTTTGAAGCTAATTTACTAAGTCTATATCTTCAAGGCAATAAACAACTTTCTTGGTGTTCTATTAGGTGTTTTACAGAGATAGACATATAAATGTGTCACACCATAGTTCTTCCATTTTGTTTGAGACGTCTTTCCTGAAGGAGGAAACTGTATATCCTCACAAAGACTCCATACTAGCGATCATAAATAACAACATGTAACTGAAGGTGCTTCAGTTCTTCCAAACTTTATAATCATTCTCAACGGTTTATCTGGTTCCGAGAAATACCGATAAGTGCCATAAAAACTAGTTTTACCACCATGCTTTAGTTGATTGGCTTTTTACTTGTCCCATACAAATATGACATTCATCAAACTAAGTCATCACAGCTCTCACAAGTCGCACATATATGGCCATGGTCTCATCTCTCGCCTCAAATTCTCCATTGACCTGGGACACCACAAGTTTCGAGTCTCCACAGACCTTCAAGTTTTTAACCCTCAAGGTTCCAGCTAAGCCAAGTCCTGCAATGTGGGCTTCATATTCCGCCTCATTATTTGTGGTAGGAAAATCCTACTTTATATTATACTCAATCAAGACATCATCGAGGCTTTGTAAAACCATCCCAGCTCCACTTGAATTTTTTCAATGCCCCATTAAATAGAGCACTCATAACTCTTTGTTCTCAACTATCTTTTCTCCATCTTGGCCATCCATGCCTTGAGTTATATCTTCCTGCCCCCGACTTCTTGGTTGTCGATAGTACATTCAACCACGAAGTCAGTCAAGACCTGAGCTATGATCGATGTTTTAGGCTTATACTTAATATCAAATTCTTCAAGCTCTATGGCCCATTTGATCAGCCTTCCACTGACCTTAGAACTATGGATGATGTTTCTCAAAGGCTTATATTTTAACACTTCGATTTTATGTTCTTGGAAGTAGGGACGTAACTTTCTTAAAGTCATGACCAAGGCCAAAGCAAACTTTACTATAGTTAAATAGTTCAACTCAGCTGCGTGTAGAATCTTGTTGACATAATAGATATGTTTATGGGTTTTGGCTTCCTTTTTTACCAATACAACGCTCAAGGCTCTTTCAAAAACAACCAAGTACAAATACAGAGTTTCATTCTGAACTGGTTTGGCCAATAACGGGGCTTGAACCTTGTATTTCTTTAATTCCTTAAACGACATCTGACATTCATCGGTCCAGGAAAAATCTTTTACTTTCTTTAAAGATTTGAAGAATGGCTGGCACTTGTCTCCGGACTTGGAGATGAACCGTCCCAAAGCAGTAATCATTTCATTGTGTTTCTGAATGTCCTTTACAGAGCGTGGATGTTCCATATCCAGGATGGCCTTTATCATGTTAGGATTGGCCTCAATTCCCCTCTTGGAGACCATTAATCCTAAAAACTTTCCAGATCCTACACCAAAAGAACACCTGGCGAAATTCAACATCATCTTGTGATATCTCAAAACCTCAAAAGTTTCCCTCAAATGGGCTATATGATCAACCTTTATAAGGCTCTTGACTAACATGTCATCTTCGTAGACCTCCATGATCTTTCTAATAAGATCCTTAAAAATCTTATTCACCAACCATTGGTAAGTGGCTCCTGCATTCTTGAGACCAAATGTCATAATCAAGATAATAAAAAATACCAAAGTTGGTGATGAATAATACCTTTTGGATTGTTATTTTTATGCTTTTTGATTTGATTATAGCCGCTAAATCCATCCATGAAACTCTGCATCTCATGCCCTCCAGTGGAATCTATCAAAGTGTCTATCTGTGGGAAACGAAAATTATCCTTTGGACATGCATCGTTCAGGTTAGTGAAGTCAACATACATCCTCCACTTTCCATTAGCTTTTTTCACCATCACCGGATTAGCCAACCATTCCATGAATTGTATTTCCTCATTGAACCCAACCTCTAAGAGCTTTTTTACCTCTTGTTTTATGGCCTCTTTCCTTTTCAAAGCAAAACTCATTTTCTTTTGCTTTACTGTATTTCGGTTAGGGTCGATATTTAGCTTATGAGTTATCAATTCAAAACAATACTCGGCATATCAACTGCTGACCACGCAAAAATGTCATTGTTCTCTTGTCAGAACTTTATCAACGTCAGGGGTTCCTTTAAAGAAGCTCCAATAAAAGTCATATTTTTCGGGTCGCTGGGAGTCAAGGGAATTGATGAAAATAAGAAATAAAGAGATTTACAGAGAAGCTCAGCACATTGATAATCCGTTCAACTTCTCACCGGAGAAACGTTATAATGCCCGTTTTAACTCTTGTATATTCATATGGGCATTATAATCGTTATCCGGTAATTAGATCCTTAGACAAACAAAAGCTAGATCATTGTATAGGATTTAATTTTTAATATCTTTGTAGTAGCCAGGAACTTTGTTGTTCTTAGATTGTAGCCGGTTAATTTATTTATCGGAGTGTAGCAATACCCCCGAGGATTTATATATGAATATATACTTCCCGAATATCTTGTATTCCTCATTTTATTTTCCCAAACACTATTCACCTCAAGGACACGGAACCACTAACCGGACACTAAATTATATATCTATAAAAGATTCGAAATAATTTTTAATTTAGTGAGTATCGTATTCAACCCCCCCCCCCCTTCTACAATACTTCGAGACCTAATAGGAGTAATTGGAACCATGTCATCAACATTCTCCGAACTTTCACTATTTCCTGCAAGCTATATTTTTATAATGTCTTCAAGCACTGCCTTCACTTTTTCAAGTTGTTCCTTTGTATAGTCAGAATCGACTACAAGCTTATCCTTATATAATGCATTTTCATTAAAAGTAACATCTCTACTTCTAATGACCTTCTTTGTCAAATTATACCAGAAACGGTGACCCATATCATCTGAGCCATAACTAATGAAGATACACTTTTTTAATTTCAGATCAAGCGTGTCCCTGTCAGAATCTTTAACATGCACATAAGGAATACAACCAAAAACCCGCAAGTGTGAAAGATTTACTTTCTTTTCCTGCCACTGTTCTTCAAAAATCTTGAAACCCAAAGGACTTGAAGGTTTTTTATTTATGAGACACACTGTTGTGCTAATAGCATCTGGCCAAACCATCTGGACGATTTCAGTGTTTATGGTTCTGATTTTGATGTATGTCTGCATAATCTCTCTAAAGTGCTTAAACGTTGTGAAGAGGTTAATTTGGTTTTGACTTGGAAATAGTGCCACTTCATGGTCAATGAATGAGTGGTACTTGGTCATCTTATTTCTGAACCTGGCATCCAAGTTGATAAAGCAAAATTTGAGGTGATTGAGAAACTCCCTCCTCATGTTAATGTCAAGGGAGTTAGGAGTTTCTTAGGTCATGCGGGGTTTTATCGTCATTTTATCAAAGATTTTTCAAAAATTACAAAACCCCTCACTCAATTGCTGTTTAAGGATGCCACTTTTGTCTTTATTGATGCTTGTTTGGAGTCCTTTTACAGGATTAAGGAAGCTTTGATAACTGCAACTATCATACAACCTCCAGATTGGAATCTTTCATTCGAAATCATTTGTGATGCAAGTGATTATGCTATTGGAGAAGTTCTCGGTCAGAGGAAAGACAAGGTATTGCACGCTATCTACTATGCAAGTAAAACCTTGGATGAAGCTCAGGGAAACTATGCTACTATTGAGAAGGAGCTTCTAGTTGTGGTCTATGCTCTTGACAAGTTTCGTGCTTATCTCATTGGTTCCAAAGTCATTGTTCACACAGATCATTCTCTACTTAAATATCTAGAAAAACAATCAGCGTGCTATGGAAGTCGATAAGGATTACACGTCCGAGGATGAGGCCTCCGATGATGAGGACTTTGATGATGGCGGCGGTGATGGCAGTGGATCGTCTGATGTTGATTTGTCGGATTAGTTTACATTGATCGGTTTTATGACTATTGTAATTTGCTACATTGATGGTTATGGGATGTAAATTTAATAAGTTGTTATGGTTTGATACTTTGTCGGTTATTTAAGATTGCTTATTATGTAATGATATGGTTTAATCCTCCGGTTATCGGAGTTTGTAAATGATTTCGTTGGATTTAATTACTATTGTTTAATCATTAAATTTACTAGTTTGGTGGAATGATTTTGAGTAGTATAGGTTATTTATTGGATTGGATATTTGGTTGTGAATATTGTTTGGTTGTGAATATTGTTTGGTTGTTTGGTTGTTTGATTTGGTTTTAAAAGGGACTGCAGAAAAACCTGCAATTTTTTTTAAAATCAGACCTTAAAACCGACCGACAATAGGCATAATCGACCATTTTTGACCATTACAAAACCCAGAAAACCGAATATGACATTTAGGACGATCGGTTATGACATTTAAGTTAGCTTCTGATATTAAACTAACCGATGTGCACAGTTTGACCACGGTCGGTCATGAGTTTCAGTCAACTTTTTAAAAACAAACATAACCGACCACCTACGGTGGTCGGTTATGACTTAGTGACGTGGCAACACGTGTACACAGTGACCCCACATTTGAATAAAATGCCCGTGCAGTTAACCGACCACTATGTTGGTCGGTTATGAGGGTTAAACCTGACCAAAAGTCAGAGGACATACCATATTAAAACGTCCTGCAAGTATATGCATGTAAATTTGGAGTCAAATATACACTTTGTGAAATTTTGTACTTTTGTATGATTGTAATTAAGGTCTTATTACCGCTGACTAGTAAGTGGTTGTTAAGTAAAGTTTCATTTTATTTTTTGAAAGTTAAATCTACTTTTATTGTTATCTAAATTTGAATCATGTTTTAAGAGAAGATAAATTTGATAGCCTCTTCCATACATTTTTACATCAATAATAAATTAAATTTAAAGTGCTTATGTTTATGTATTATCTAAGATTTAAAATCTTATATCACTCGGTACCCTTTCTCCTAGTACAAAATCTGTGCAACAAATAAAAAATATTGACTAATTAAAATTTATTAAAATTAACAATATTTTTTAAGATAGAAAAACTGGTAAAAAATAACTATCCACACATGTTTTATTTTAAATTTATCCATATTAAACATGTACACGACAGAGCATATTTAAAAGTCTGGTAACTATATGCATGTAAATTTGGCATCAAGTATATAACAGTTTGTGAAATTTTGTACTTTTATATGATTATAATTAAAATCTCACTGCTCACTGGTATTGGTAAGTGGTTGTTAAGTAAACATCTAGGTGTGGAAGACAGTTCACCATAATTCATAAATACATAACTGATATTGTATAAATATGGTCTTACTGATCTGTAGTCCATCACTTTAGTCTGAACACCAAGTCCGTTAAAAATAATCAAAGATGGTTAAGAATTCTGGGCACAAAAAGGTGTATGGCCGAGAACCCAGAGTCAGACATCCAATAATAACAGCTGCAAGAATTTTTCAATTGACACAGGAACTAGGTCACAACAATGATGGGCAAACCATTGAATGGCTTCTCCGTGAAGCTGAGCCTGCTATCAGGCGTTATACAATCAGGCGTTATACAGGTACCGGATCAATGCCTGATGTCCCTGAATCAACTCGCACTACAACATATTTGCAATCATACAACAGTTTGCACCGTTATGTGACATGTATAGTTTCCGTTGTCTATCCAACACTCGTGTGATAGAATACCACACAACGGTTGTTTTAACCCTTGTAATAAGAGAAATTAGACAACCGTTTTTAATAGTGGTTACAATCAAGAAGGCACAACGGGTACTCTATATTTACCATTGTTGGAACTTTTTTAAAACAACTGTTTCTTTATTAAACTATTGTCTATCTAACTTAACAACAATGGTTTTGTAGAAAAACCATTATTGTTACCTTATACGATATTGTCATAAACAACCGTTTATGAGCTTCTTTTATGAATGTTTTTTTAAAAGACAATGGAGTAAAAGATTTAAAACATTGCAAAAAATATTAAAAGACAACAGTTTTTAAAAAAAAATATGTGCAGTGAGACATACAACGGTTTTCATCATTTTTTAAGTGGCTTTCACACAACTATTTACAAATTTAATTTCATTGTTTGAAATAAACCAATTTTAAAATTAAATTGTATTATGACAATCCAATTGTTATTTCACAATTGAAATTAAATTTACAATACAAAAATTCTCTACAAGAATTAGAAGTATAACTTAAAGATTCTCTATACATTTTAATTGGCTCAGCTATTGAAAACATCAAGTCCCATTGGATTAGTGGCTTGCAACTCAAACTGGATGCCATCGAGTTCCCTCTTGAATTTGTGAGAGCTTGCGTAAATCATTTTGCTCCTTACCTTTTACAGTATCAGGACACCTTTGCAACCATATACACATGAGAAATAAATGAACTTAATGAAATGGAATGCAAATAAAGCAAAATTAAGACCTTGTATTTTGTACTTACCATGAAATGAATAAAATTCTGCTCTTGTGCTAATTCTCTAAGGTCACAAAATCATAGTCATAAACCGCATAATCGGCACTCATCTTCAGGAAGGCTAGCTGCAAAATCTTTGTAACTCTCTGCTACCTCACTAAACATTACATATAATCTTCATAATTACTTCCATGTGAAACAATTTCTGCATTTCAAATAATACATACTTCCTAAAAGAAACTCAATGTATAATAAGCAACCACAGGAAAAACTATTTCATAAACACACATGAAATAATCACTTACAGCTGGTTTAGCTCTTCTGCTAGTCCGTGGAAACAGACAAGTTCCAGCACCTCCCCCCAGAATAACTTAAGCTACTGTTTTTGGGTCTACCTCAGGATGAACAGGTACAGGTGGCTCAAATTCCTGAAACAGAATCTCAATCATAAAGAATTAAGGCTGTTCTTAAACTTAAATTTCAATCAACCATCATCAGAAAGTTGCAGTATTGGGCAAACAGTAAATATTATCATTATTCTAAACCGACATTGCTCTCCAAGCTAAAAATAATAATATAAAGGTTGCAATGTTCAACACAACCTAAAACTCAAGATCTTCTTGGCAGTAGTTTGATCAGCAGTCATGAGACCAAAATGGATCGGTGGAAAATGTGCCCACTGATGAAGTGAAATTGGTAAAAAAGAGAGATTTCTTTTTTCATATTAGCCTAATCATTGTATCAAAAAGTCCGAACCCTGATGTTCATTTATAACAAGGGGATACTTACATTTAGTCGCAGCACTAAATGCTTCTCTGTGGCTGATATCTGGATTTGCTGCTTCGATTCGTTGAATTTCATCCCTGCATATTCACACCCACGTATATCATCACAGACATATATATTTATGTATGCATTTATACTGACAATGTTGGTCTGATCGATACTCACTTATTAAACCGATTCTAGGCAGAGGGGACTCGATGTCTCTTCTCCAGAGCTGATACATATATAACATTAACAAACTCACATTTTTAAATTAATCTTAAGGTTCTGGAGGAAATTACAGCCATTAATAAGCATCCTAACATCTTAAATCACCATTATTAATTTATTAGCGATTGTTTTTCTGTTTTGACGATATCTTACAAGTTATTTCTGACCTTAATTAGTTTCTCCAATATTGGCTAGATTTTAGTAGAAGTTAAAATATTAGTTTCTTCAAGAAATGATTCAAACACTAATCTGTATATGTTTATACATGAAGATAAAGTAGAGAATAAGAACTTACAGGATGACGGGGATGAGCAAGCATAGGAAAAAGTACTCTGATGATAAGTGATTGCCTTGCCTAAACATTCATCAGAAAAAAAACATTTGTGTTAGTTTATGTATGGGCTATACAAAATATAAAGCTTATATTCACCTTACATGAACAATGACTAATTTAAACAATCAAACTTTTAATTCTATTCTTTCAAAGCAATTGACGAGAGAGTAAATGTATACATGCATCAGGAACAGAAACCGTGAACTAAAAAAAACATCACACGAGAATTTAAGGGGATCATCCCTGTTATTTTGTTATATATATTGACACATATTAGATTGGTTTGGCTATAAACTGGATTTTATCTTAGCCTGGCTATTTCGGGCTTTGATAGTTTGATTTATTATGTTTGGGTCCTTAGTTTGTTAGCCTGTTAGGTTATATTTGAACATGATACACATTACTCAGGCCAGGTACCAAAACAACAGGGTGGTTTGCAGCCAAACCTTCACGCCGTGCCCCTGGAATTTCAGGTCCTTTAAGTCCACGAAAACTTACAGCAACAATGTACAACAACAAGAGCAGCCATGAGGTAGAATACTAATGTTCACATCTTTCATTCATGAGTGGAATAAAGATGCCCTGTACAAGACATAAGCAGTGCTAATGACAAGAATGACACGTGAACTTAATTTTTGACACTCGGTAAATCTACATATAATTAAAAAACCCACAATCACATACTTTTTAATAAAAGAAAAAAAACTACTCATACTTCATATTACTTCATATGCTACTTAAAATTAAATTATAGTAATCAAATTAAATATAGTAATTAAACAATTACTACTTAATCATAAATTTCTTCAAATATATTTTCAAACTAAAATATACTTAAAATGAATAAAAGAATGTCTAAAAATATCATGATATACACTAGTAAACATAATCTTAATAGTACATATTACTACCTGATAAACAACAACAACATTCCCCCAATATTATCAAGAACAATCTACTGATTTAATTGTATTCCTTCAAACTCTAATTAAAATGATTGCAGCGGAAAGAGCAGGAATCAAGCTCAGCAGTCAGCCACTCTCCTTGTGGTATCAGAAGTTTAGTTGTTGAAGTTGAATGACACGCATCATAACATGCCTTCAATACGCTCAAACAACAAAAGTCCATTAATCGTTGTATCAGTTCCACAGTCAATCAGGGGGCGTGTAAACAGGGGGCGTGTAAACAGCTACAGTCACAACATACGTGAGGGGTGGAGAGGGGTAGGGAGAGAGTAGAGAGGGTGGAGAGGGAGAGAGTGAGAGAGAGAGAGAGATGGAAAGAGGACCTGTGCTTGTTGGAGAGAAGCCATGGCTTGGGGATTAAGAGCAGCATTAAGGGCTTGGGGATAAAGGCACTAGCATAAAACACTAGCATTTCAAAAGCAAAAACATACAGCAGTAGATGAAAAGAAAATGTAACCATATATCAAAAGAAATTGAGCTTAATCAACATCTTGCTTACTTTAATTTGCCGATTTTTTGTTTCAACTCCTTTAGAATTTCATCTAGTTGTTGGGATCCTCTAATTGGAACCAGAATCTCATTGTGCTTGAGAATATTACTTGTACCATCTCGGACAGGGAAAATCTCAGTCTCTTTCTTCTCCAAGGCCTCAAAAGACGAAACCCATGGAGTAAATTAAGCACAACAAATATAGAACCTAACTTTGAACTGAATCTTAATAGTTGAGCTGAATTCATAGGCAATTTTGTAAAAGAGAAACAAGATTGGGTGAGTGAGATGGTTAGGGTTTGAAAACTCAAAAACCTAAACCCATCATAATACACACTTAATTCATGTGATTTTAAGCAAAACCAGGTAGAAGGTGGAGAGAGGAGAGAGAAGAGTCGTGGGAGAGAGATGGAAGAGTAGGGAGAGAGAGAACCGATCAGATCTAACAAAGGGGAAGGGGAGAGGTAAGGGGGGAAATGAAAATTAGAAGGGAGAGGGAAATGAAAATTAAAGGGGGGAAATAAAAAATTTTGTGAAAAATGGAAAAAATCATAAATTATTTTTCTTAATTATATATTATAATTAAATACCTATTTTTTTACTCTATATTAATAGAATAGTTTTTATTTTAAATAATTTCACATAATTTTTTATATAAAATCATTTGAAACAAATTTGAAAATTTTAAATTATTTTTCTACATAACTAAAGTTAATATATATTAACATTGTGCAAGATGATCCTAAAAATATTTTTTAAGAAATTAATTATTTAATCAAGAAAGAGTCTTATTTTTTGGAATTGCACTTCTATTTGATTTTCATTATAAAATCATACAAGATAAATTTAAAATTTTTTGAATAATTTTTTATATGATTACAATCGATATATCACAATACAATTGGATCTTCGAAAATATCATTTTAAAAAATTACTATGTTGATAGGAAAATATCTCAATAATTTTTTCATATGACTAAAATTGATATATCTTAACATCCGTACGGTTGGATCGTCGAAAAAATAATTTTAAATATTAATCTTGTAAATCAGGAACGAGTCTCGTTGTCGGGAGTGGTACTTTTACTGGATTTTTCTAATCCTGACATCCAAGATGAATTACAAATTTTTTAATAATTTTTTAATATGACTAAAATTGATATATCTTAACATCTGTACGGTTGGATCGTCGAAAAAATCATTTTAAAAATTAAACTTGTAAATCAGGAACGAGTCTCGTTGTCGGAAGGGGTACTTTTACCGGATTTTTCTAATCCTGACATGCAAGATGAATTTCAAATTTTTTAACAAGTTTTTCATATGACTAAAATTGATATATCTTAACATCCGTACGGTCGGATCGTCGAAAAAATCATTTTAAAAATTAATCTAGTAAATCGGGAGCGAGTCTCGTTGTTCGGAGGGGTACTTTTACGGGATTTTTCTAATCTTGACGTGCAAGATGAATTTTAAATTTTTTAATAATTTTTTCATATGACTAAAATTGATATATATTAACATCCGTACGGTTGGATCATCGAAAAAATCATTTTAAAAATTAATCTTGTAAATCGAGAACGAGTCTCGTTGTCGGGAGGGGTACTTTTAGCGGATTTTTCTAATCCTGACATGCAAGATGAATTTTAAATTTTTTAATAATTTTTTCATATGACTAAAATTGATATATCTTAACATCCGTACTGTTGGATCGTCGAAAAAATCATTTTAAAAATTAATCTTGTAAATCGGGAACGAGTCTCGTTGTCGGGAGGGGACTTTTACCAGATTTTTCTAATCCTGACATGCAAAATGAATTTCAACTTTTTTAATAATTTTTTCTTATGACTAAAATCGATATATCTTAACATCCGTATGGTTGGATCGTCGAAAAATCATTTTAAAAAATTAATCCTGTAAATCGGGAACGAGTCTCGTTGTCGGGAGGGGTACTTTTACCGGATTTTTCTAATCCTGACATGCAAAATGAATTTCAAATTTTCTAATAATTTTTTCTTATGACTAAAATCGATATATCTTAACATCCGTACGGTTGGATCGTCAAAAAATCATTTTAAAAAATTAATCCTGTAAATCGGGAACGAGTCTCGTTGTCGGGAGGGGTACTTTTACGAGATTTTTCTAATCCTGACATGCAAAATGAATTTCAAATTTTTTAATAATTTGTTCTTATGACTAAAATCGATATATCTTAACATCCATACGGTTGGATTGTCGAAAAATCATTTAAAAAAATTAATCTTGTAAATCGGGAACGAGTCTCGTTGTCGGGAGGGGTACTTTTACCAGATTTTTCTAATCCTGACATGCAAAATGAATTTCAAATTTTTTTAATAATTTGTTCTTATGACTAAAATCGATATATCTTAACATCCGTACGGCTGGATCGTCGAAAAATCATTTTAAAAAATTAAGCCTATAAATCGGGAACGAGTCTCGTTGTCGGGAGGGGTACTTTTACCAGATTTTTCTAATCCTGACATGCAAAATGAATTTCAAATTTTTTAATAATTTTTTCTTATGACTAAAATCGATATATCTTAACATTCATACGGTTGGATCATCGAAAAATCATTTTAAAAAATTAATCCTGTAAATCGGGAACGAGTCTCGGTGTCGGGAGGGGTACTTTTACCAGATTTTTCTAATCCTGATATGCATGATGAATTTTAAATTTTTTAATAATTTTTTCATATGACTAAAATTGATATATCTTAACATCCGTACGGTTGGATCATCGAAAAAATCATTTAAAATTGAACTTTGTAATCGGGAATCTCATTTTATACAGTAATACTTTTACAATGGTTTCCTCGAAACACCATTGTGTAAAGACAAACTAAGACAACGCTTTTTTTTATTATAAAACCGTTGTGTAAGTATATCAGCTTTTTTCAATCTAACGGCTAATATCTAATCTCATTTCAATCAAGGGCTGTCATTGTGACACTTCAGCAATCCGAGTAATATGTTTACAACCTATCATGCGCTGCCACCTCATCAGGTGGTGCCCATTTAAATTATAAAATAACTATTTCAGACAACTAGTTTTATTCCGTTGTATGAAGGTTTTTAAGACAACCCTTTTAAAAACTGTTGTGTGAATTACACAACGTAATACCTAAAAGCTTGTATGAGACTAACTAAGACAACACTTTTATTTTAACATAAAACCGTTGTATAAGAATATTAGCTATTTTTCGATCTAACGGCCGATATCAAATCTCATTTCAATGAAGGGCTCTCATTTCGCCACCTCAGCAATCCTTGTAAATGATTTACCACCTATCACGTGCTGCCACCTCAATACGTGGTACCCATTGAAATTCCACAGACAACTGTTTTCATTCCGTTGTTTGATGGTTTAGAGGACAACCTTTCTAAAAAACCGTTGTCTGAATTACACAATGTAATGTTAAAACCGTTGCCTTCTACCCCTATACGTTAACACAGTAACAACGGTTTGTAATCGTTGTATTAAAGATCTACAACAACACTATATTTAAAAAACTGTTGCCTGACTCGATGAGAGGATACAACTTGTACAACAGTTTAAAAAAGATGGATATCCGTTGTCTGTTCTGGAGCTCACACAACTAGTTTTTTTTTTGCAAATTCAATTCACCGTTATATGATTTTTTAGGACGACGGTTTTTTTTTAACCATTATCTGTCAAGTGTTGTCTGATTGTAAATTTCTTGTAGTGTCGGTCCCTGAGTCTCCCCATGTCTCCACCATCCTCCTTTGCACCTGTAAGTGCTACTTCAACCATGAGTATCCCCCTGTCTCCGTTGTCCTCCTTTGCTACTTCAACCATGAGTCTCCCCCTATCTCCCCTGTGCTCCTTTGATACTTCCACCATGAATCTCCCCATGTCTCCACCATCCTCCTTTGCACCCGTAAATGCTACTTGGAAGCCGAGTCTCCCCGTGTCTCTACCATCCTCCTTTTCAACTATGAGTCTACCCATGTCTTCACCATCCTCCTTTGCACCAATAAGTGCTACTTCAACCCTCAATGTGACACCTCCTGGTCCTGTCTTGGTGCAAACATTAATGTGTGGCTTGGCATCTTCACATGAATCTTTTGTGGGACCTGCACTGAACCGTCCTATACCTACAATGCTAACTGGGTCAACAATGCGGGTTCCGTCCACAAGGGGAATGGTTGCTCCTACAATGGTTGATCTTGTGCCAGCATATGGATCATACATGGTGCCTCAGCAAAATATTGGAATGGCTCAGTCTGGCATGGGGATAGTACCCACAACTGTTGTTCCTGAATCTTATATAATGCCACAAGAAAATGCTGGGCTTCCTGAGCTACCTGGCATTGAGTTTGATAATTCAGAGTTATTTATGTCAATGCTGCGCAGGGAAATGACGTAGCAAATGAGGGTGGATGGTTCAATGATCAGAATGATCTTCATAATCATTAGATAAGTGATCCTTGAGATGTTATAATTATTTATCTCCTAAAAAGATGGTTATGTCACATGTAGAATTTAATCTCTTTTAATTTTTTTTCATTTTTAGTTATCACCCACAAAGGTGATTATGTCATATCTTAAATTTAGTCTTTTACATTTTATTTTATTTTCTCTTTGTTATTTAAGATAATTAATCAAACAACTTTTCAAATTTAATCTTTTAAGATCGGGATAATGATGATCTTGATTTGCAATTCTTAGGATTTGTTATCATTTCAAACGAGAAAGTTTGTAGCTAATTTTTACAATATTCATGCTTCTTACCTTCTATCTTAATAATCTTGTTAACTTTGCATCTAAATTAATGAGATAATTTGACTTTAGAATTACAAGAAGTAAAGGTAATTCTATTTCTCTGAAAGTGAACTTTAGCATAAAAAAAAATTAATTTTGGGCATTGTCCAAGTAGTAATTTTAGGTATTTAACTATAAATTTATAATGTATGTTACCAAAGTCATTGTTAGAGTAATTTAACAATTAAATCCAAAATTTTATTAAATGAGTTATTATTGGGGTAAAAAAAACAAAGGGATTCAATATATTACAAATTAAATATAATTTAAAAATATTTTCTCTTAGAGTATAGAAAAAATGTTCCAACCTATACCAAAAGTTCACCTACAAGCAAATTGTTAGATGGGAAAAATCTTATAGAACATATGGTTAAATTAAATTTGAGTATCTTGTTTACTTATTTTGAAACAATAGACATTTTTTTATTGATATTTGATAAGAAAAGATGCAATATATTTTATTTAAAGTTCTATTCAAAGTGAATTACAATTTAATTATCAAAAAATTATTGGAATGTGAAATATGAAATAAGAAACTATATAATATTTTCAATTAAATTTACTAAAATAATATATATCAATAAGTATTTTCAATGCCTTCCTCGGTCCAAAAAAAATATCAGTTCCAATAAATAATTTAATTTGTTAAATTTTTAAACCAAAAAAATAGAAATAATTTAAATTTAGTTACTCGTGATTTGTAAAAATCGGGAATCGGGGAAGATCGGTGGTGCTACCAATTTGGGATTAATTGAAACAGAAGATTAATCGTAGTAAAAAACGGATGTATTATAATATTAAATTATATTTAATATATTATTATGATTATATTAGTTATTTATTAACAAATATAAGGAACCACGTTTAAGGTTTGATGAAGTCAGTGGTCTCTATTTAAGGAATAGTACATAGATATAACAAAAGTAAAGTGTTCACTAATAACTGCTATGAAATCTGACAAATTAGATTAGGATAGTAGAAACCACAACTATGTAGTGCACAGCACTCAAAATTCCGAGCCCCTAAAAATTAATGAGAGCCATTAATTGGAACATTAATCGGACTGATTAATCGGACTGATTAATCGGAACATTAATAGGGAGAATATATATATTATTTTTAACTTTTATTATTATAAAATGATAAACATGTCAGATATTTATTTGACAAAAGAAATTAGAATGGTATTAAACAATATCTACACATTTGACATTCGTTATTTACTAATTATTGAGTTTACAATATTAACTAATATTTTAATTCACACTTCTAAACTAATTACAATATGTCATTTTATATTTCAAGTGGGAAAATAAATATGTTAGATTACTTATTACATTTTACCAATACTTTATATGAGAAATTGGCATGATATTGTGTAAAATTATCAAATTAATGAATTAAAATCATAAAAAGGTAAAAAACAATGATTTTTAATTATTTTTCGACCAGACCGCCTATGACCGCTTAGCCCGCCTAATTCTGATTTTGACCCGATTTTCAGCAAAAAGACATAAATCACCACCTAGGTCCGAGTCACTGCGTTTTACCACCACCTAGACGGTCACCTAGACCGATTTTTAGAACATTGGAAGAGACTATCAAACTCCTAAAGCATGATTAAAATTTATATACAATAAAAGCATATTTAACTTTCAATAAACAAAATGAATTAAGAATAAAATCCAAATTATTATTATTTTTGTAGCAATCAATTATACATAATCATAACAAAATTCTTATAGTAATGATTATAACTAAAACAATAACATGACAGTATTAGTTTTTATTTTTATTTGTCACCACTATTTACAAACTTTTATGTTGAATCATTAAATTGTATTTTAGAAACTAGATTTTTTTAAAAATACTTCATATTTTTAAATAATCTAAATATTTTTGAAATATATATTATCATTTAGTCAAACTAATATGGGCCTGAAATTAGCCCGGTGAAAAACCAAAATACCCACCATTTGGGGGCTTAGTACCCAAAATACCATTTGGCGGGACGGAGTGTCCAAATTACCTGTTGAATACGCATGTCCAACATGCGAATTTCATTTTTTTAAAATTTATAAAGGATACACGTATGTGAAATGTGTATTCATTTTTTTGTTTTTAGGGAATACGCATGTGTGAAATGTGTATTCCTTATTTTTCAAAAAAGTGAGTATGCATAGCCCACATGCGTGTCCTTTACAAAAAAACTGAAGGTTGTATACGCAGTAATGTAATGCGTAATCTGTCGGTATTTTGGACAGTCCGCGCGCATCTGGGTATTTTTGGCAGTTGGGGCTGGAAAATGGGGTATTCTGGACATTCTTTCAAATTAGCCTACAAGCATAAATAATATTGAGTTAATTAAACCTCATATGTTACATTTGTAGCCAAGGCCCATAGAAACTTCTCTAACATTTGTTGCCAATGGCTAACTAATGTTGTGCTTATCTTGGAGCAGAAAAATGACTAGTAATCCTATAATATACGAAGTTTAGAATTAAGTAAACTTCCACTATTATTATTATTATTATTATTATTATTATTATTATTATTATTATTATTATTATCATTATCATTATCATTATCATTATCATTATCATTATAATTCTTATTGTTGTTGTTTTTATTGTTGTTGTTATTATTAATAAATGTTATTATTATTATTATTATTATTATTGTTATTCTTATATGAGTATATGTGATTAATTTCAAACCTATATTGATCTTAAATGTATATTGTATTTTTTTATCATGTTTGCATTTATAAAATAAAAATATCAACATAAGTTAATTAAAAAATAAGTGAAAAAATAATTCATATATATAATCATGTGAAATAAGAAGTAAAAATTCATATTTACGCACAATTTTATAGAAATCTGTATATATATTATGCTTTTTGTAGATATATATTCGAATTCACACACATACACTAAATACAATATTTACCCATAAATATATTATTCTATACATTTTGTATGGTGTAATCAAAGTGAAAAGAGCAATATTCAGCTAAATTTTCATATTTTCTATATTAACACTCAAGAAAAGTTATCAATTAATCATATAGTGTCATTAAGATAAAAATAAAAAGTACTACTATTTTTAAATAGGCTTAATAAAGCTAAAATAATAGCGTTGTATCTTTAAACTTCCTTTAACTTTTATATTGTTACGGAGAAACATTGGCTAAATTTGATCAAAATGTCTTGGTCATATTTAAGCAAAAATGACCGCCAATGGTCAAATTAAGTTAAATATGACTGAATTGCATCAGTCATTATTAGGATGGTCAAATTTAGCTAAAAAGGTCAAATTTAATTAAATTTGACGTACTAGGCCGGCCAAATTTAGCTAAATAGGTCAAATTTAAAATTTGACGGACTAAATATGATTGCTCAATTTTTCAATTTTGATAGACTAAAATTGACTTCGAACAATCAATTTTATATTTTGACTTTTGTCATCAAAAATTTCGATAAAAATTGAATTTCCCGCCTGTTGTTACAAATGTGTCGGCCAACGAGTTAAAATCAATCAATTTTATAAATGTGCAAGTACTTTTTTTAAAATTCACTAAAAAAAATTCATACATAGTAGACACAAAGGTTCTCTAGCATATTGTAAAATTTTACTCTTAACTAATTATTTGTTTATCAGGTGTTCTACAAAGATAAACCATAGTAAATTTATATTGAATAATTATTTGCATTAAATTTGTGACGTAGCTTTGAAGCTAATTTACTAAGTCTATATCTTCAAGGCAATAAACAACTTTCTTGGTGTTCTATTAGGTGTTTTACAGAGATAGACATATAAATGTGTCACACCATAGTTCTTCCATTTTGTTTGAGACGTCTTTCCTAAAGGAGGAAACTGTATATCCTCACAAAGACTCCATACTAGCGATCCTAAATAACAACATGTAACTGAAGGTGCTTCAGTTCTTCCAAACTTTATAATCATTCTCAACGGTTTATCTGGTTCCAAGAAATACCGATAAGTGCCATAAAAACTAGTTTTACCACCATGCTTTAGTTGATTGGCTTTTTACTTATCCCATACAAATATGACATTCATCAAACTAAGTCATCACA
Organism: Apium graveolens; assembly: GCF_009905375.1. Lineage (NCBI taxonomy): Eukaryota > Viridiplantae > Streptophyta > Magnoliopsida > Apiales > Apiaceae > Apium > Apium graveolens. The sequence continues at coordinate 103,711 of NW_027417892.1, read as the reverse complement.
GCTCTCACAAGTCACACATATATGGCCATGGTTTCATCTCTCGCCTCAAATTCTCCATTGACCTGGGACACCACAAGTTTCGAGTCTCCACAGACCTTCAAGTTTTTAACCCTCAAGGTTCCAGCTAAGCCAAGTCCTGTAATGTGGGCTTCATATTTCGCCTCATTATTTGTGGTAGGAAAATCTTACTTTACATTATACTCAATCAAGACACCATCGAGGCTTTGTAAAACCATCCCAGCTCCACTTGAATTTTTTCAATGCCCCATTAAATAGAGCACTCAGAACTCTTTGTTCTCAACTATCTTTTCTCCATATTGGCCATCCATGCCTTGAGTTATATCTTCCTGCCCCCGACTTCTTGGTTGTCGATAGTACATTCAACCACGAAGTCAGTCAAGACCTGAGCTAGGATCGATGTTCTAGGTTTATACTTAATGTCAAATTCTTCAAGCTCTATGGCCCATTTGATCAGCCTTCCACTGACCTTAGAACTATGGATGATATTTCTCAAAGGCTTATTTTTTAACACTTCAATTTTATGTGCTTGGAAGTAGGGACATAGCTTTCTTAACGTCATGACCAAGGCCAAAGCAAACTTTACTATAGTTAAATAGCTCAACTCAGCTGCGTGTAGAATCTTGTTGACATAATAGATATGTTTATGGGTTTTGGCTTCCTTTTTTACCAATACAACGCTCAAGGCTCTTTCAAAAACAACCAAGTACAAATACAGAGTTTCATTCTGAACTTGTTTGGCCAACAACGGGGCTTGAACCTTGTATTTCTTTAATTCCTTAAACCACATCTGACATTCATCGGTCCAGGAAAAATCTTTTACTTTCTTTAAAGATTTGAAGAATGGCTGGCACTTGTCTCCGGACTTGGAGATGAACCGTCCCAAAGCAGTAATCATTTCATTATGTTTCTGAATGTCCTTTACAGAGCGTGGATGTTCCATATCCAGGATGGCCTTTATCATGTTAGGATTGGCCTCAATTCCCCTCTTGGAGACCATTAATCCTAAAAACTTTCCAGATCCTACACCAAAAGAACACCGGGCAAAATTCAACATCTTGTGATATCTCAAAACCTCAAAAGTTTCCCTCAAATGGGCTATATGATCAACCTTTAGAAGGCTCTTGACTAACATGTCATCTTCGTAGACCTCCATGATTTTTCCAATAAGATCCTTAAAAATCTTATTCACCAACCATTGGTAAGTGGCTCCTGCATTCTTGAGACCAAATGCCATAATCAAGATAATAAAAAATACCAAAGTTGGTGATGAATAATACCTTTTGGATTGTCATTTTTATGCATTTTGATTTGATTATAGCCGCTAAATCCATCCATGAAACTCAGCATCTCATGCCCTCCAGTGGAATCTATCAAAGTCTCTATCTATGGGAAAGGAAAATTATCTTTTGGACATGCATCGTTCAGGTTAGTGAAGTCAACATACATCGTCCACTTTCCATTAGCTTTTTTCACCATCACCGGATTAGCTAACCATTCCATGAATTGTATTTCCTCATTGAACCCAACCTCTAAGAGCTTTTTTACCTCATATTTTATGGCCTCTTTTCTTTTCAAAGCAAAACTCATTTTCTTTTGCATTACTGTATTTCGGTTAGGGTCGATATTTAGCTTATGAGTTATCAATTCAAAACAATGTTCGGCATATCAACTGCTGACCACGCAAAAATGTCATTGTTCTCTTGTCAGAACTTAATCAACGTCAGGGGTTCCTTTAAAGAAGCTCCAATAAAAGTCATCTTTTTCAGGTCGCTGGGAGTTAAGGGAATTGGGATTAAATCTTTCGTTGGCTTTTTTATATATTGAATTCTCTATGATCAGAAGAAGCTCAAGATCTGGCTATTCAGATGTCATCGGGATCTGATGTACCGTCAGGATTTGGTATGTCATCAGGATTTGTATGACATCAGTATTTGAAGACAGTCAGCATTAGAGGATTTGTTCTGTTCCTTATAATGTGGAGCAGATATCTGTTACGTCTAAGAGATAGGACTTTATCTGTTTAGTTTAAGATATGTATCAGTTTCGGTTAGTTTTAGATAATGTATATCTTAGATTAATATGTTGTAGTTGTGTAGTATATAAACACAGTTTAGGTCATCACTTAGTGAACAACACTCGAGGATCATTCGACCTAGCAGCTCTCAAGAACATCGGTATTTCTTGAGAGGATTTTGTAACTGTTTTTATCATAAATATAAAAAGCTGTTATATTTTATTACTTGTTCGAAATATTTATACAATTGTATCAAACCCCCCCCCTTGACCAATTGTATCTTTACTGGGAAACAATTGGTATCAGAGCACACTGATAAATTTATAATCAGAAACGATCTAAACATGTCTCTGAACAAGTATGAAAGTATTAAAATTCCAACATGGAAGGTGAAGATGCTTATGTACCTGGAAGCTACAGATCCAGATTATCTAGACGTAATCAATGATGGACCCTTCATGCCAACAAAACTAGTGCCTGCAACTCCTTCGGTTGCTGAACACTATCAACTGAAGGAGAAGACAGAATGGACACCAGAAGAAAAAATAGTTGTGCTGAAAGATGCAAAGGTAAGAAACATTTTGCATAACAGTCTTAATTTTTTGATGTCAAATAGGGTCATAGCCTACAAGACTGCCAAAGAAATATGGGATGCTCTTGAAACTCAATGTCAAGGAAACATGGCCATCAAGAAGAACAAAAGGGATGTTCTGATTCAAGAATATGAACACTTTGAGGCCAAGCCTGATGAAAGCCTCACTGATATCTATGACAGATTTCTGACTCTACTCAACAATCTGTCTTTGGTAGGAAAGGTGTATGATCGAGAGGATTCAAACACCAAGTTTTTAAGAGCATTAAGTGAAGAATGGGAGACTCAGACTTCAATCATACGATATCAGTATGATTTGGACGTAATTACTCTGGATGAAGTCTATGGCATGCTAAGAACTCATAATTTGGAGGTTCAGCAAAGGAGAGAGAGGAAAAGCAGCAAAGGGAAATCTGTTGCTTTGAAAGTTAATGATAAAGCTTCAAAAGAAAAGTCTGTTGGAGCTGTACGAAAGAAGAACAAATTGCCAGAGTTATATACTGATGATTCATCATCATATCCTGATGATGATACTGATTCTGAAACTGATGAGAACATGACAAATTCTGATGTCATGCAAATGGCTGCATTACTGGTTAAGGGCTTCAGGAGAATGCAATTCAGGAAGTCTAGGAACAACAGAAGCTTCAGGAAGAAGTTCATTGGAGGTGAAAAGAAGTCAATTGGGAGAAAAGATGGAAAGGACTCTAAAGCTGGGAAGCTAGACGGGACAAAGATCAAGTGCTACAACTGTGATGAACCTGGTCACTTTGCCTCAGAGTGCAAGAAAACAAAGCATGATCAAGGGAAGAGCAAAGCCCTGATTACTTCAAGCAAGAATTGGGTGGACTCCTCTGACTCTGAAGATGAAAATACATGATATGCACTGATGGACAGTCTTGATGATCCTGCTGCTTCTGAGCCTAAGGTATAAACTCATTTCTTCACTTTTGATACTGAAAATATATCTGAATTGAAATCTATTCTTAAATATTTGCATGGTAGTTTTAAGAATAAGACTTTAGAAAATGATAGACTTATAACTGAAATTAGGACATTGAAATCTAGGAATGATCAGTTAGAGTCTGACTTGATACATCAGATAGATTTGAAGAAAGAATGTAAGAGAGCTAAACATACAGTTAAGATTCTTGAGGCTAGATACAGTATGTTAGAAAAGAATCTAGAGAATGAGAGAAAAACTCTTAAAGCCTGGACTGATTCAGGAAAAAAGGTTCATGAGATGATCTCAAAGAAAACCTGGAAAGAATGCCTAGGCAATAAAGATGTAATTAAAGATGTTGACACTGAAAATAAAATTTCCCTTAAAACTCCTGTTAAGTTTATTTCATCACAAGCTGATGAACCCAAATCTACTTTTGAAAAGGGTTCAACATCAGTATCACAAGAAGAACTGGTAAATGATAAAACTCAAAGAAAGAAAAGCAAGGAAACCATTAAGTCTGTTAAGAAAAAAAAGAACATAGGACTTTTATCAGCAAATTAATTGAAAAAGAAAATATATGAGGTTATTGACATAGGACATTTTTACATCAATAATAAATTGAATTTAAAGTGCTTATGTTTATGTATTATCTAAGATTTAAAATCTTATATCACTCGCTACCCTTTCTCCTAGTACAAAATTTGTGCAACAAATAAAAAATATTGACTAACTAAAATTTATTAAAATTAACAATATTTTTTAAGATAGAAAAACTGGTAAAAAATAACTATCCACACATGTTTTATTTTAAATTTATCCATATTAAACATGTACACGACAGAGCACATTTAAAAGTCCAGTAACTATATTCATGTAAATTTGGCATCAAGTATATAACAGTTTGTGAAATTTTGTACTTTTATATGATTATAATTAAAATTTCACTGCTCACTGGTATTGGTAAGTGCTTGTTAAGTAAACATTTAGGTGTGGAAGACAGTTCACCATAATTCATAAATACATAACTGATATTGTATAAATATGGTCTTACTGATCCTCTGTAGTCCATCACTTTACTCTTAACACCAATTCCGTTAAAAATAATCAAAGATGGTTAAGAATTCTGGGCACAAAAAGGTGTATGGCCGAGAACCCAGAGTCAGACTTCCAATAATAACAGCTGCAAGAATTTTTCAATTGACACAGGAACTAGGTCACAACAATGATGGGCAAACCATTGAATGGCTTCTCCCTGAAGCTGAGCCTGCTATCAGGCGTTATACAGGTACCGGATCAATGCCTGATGTCCCTGAATCAACTCGGTCCCTGAGTCTCCCCATGTCTCCACCATCCTCCTTTGCACCTGTAAGTGCTACTTCAACCATGAGTATCCCCCTGTCTCCGTTGTCCACCTTTGCTACTTCAACCATGAGTCTCCCCCTATCTCCCCTGTGCTCCTTTGATACTTCGACCATGAATCTCCCCATGTCTCCACCATCCTCCTTTGCACCCGTAAATGCTACTTGGAAGCCGAGTCTCCCCGTGTCTCTACCATCCTCCTTTTCAACTATGAGTCTACCCATGTCTTCACCATCCTCCTTTGCACCAATAAGTGCTACTTCAACCCTCACTGTGACACCTCCTGGTCCTGTCTTGGTGCAAACATTAATGTGTGGCTTGGCATCTTCACATGAATCTTTTGTGGGACCTGCACTGAACCGTCCTATACCTACCATGCTAACGGGGTCAACAATGCGGGTTCCGTCCACAAGGGGAATGGTTTCTCCTACAATGGTTGATCTTGTGCCAGCATATGGATCATACATGGTGCCTCAGCAAAATATTGGAATGGCTCAGTCTGGCATGGGGGTAGTACCCACAACTGTTGTTCCTGAATCTTATATAATGCCACAAGAAAATGCTGGGCTTCCTGAGCTACCTGGCATTGAGTTTGATAATTCAGAGTTCTTTATGTCACTGCTGCAGGGAAATGACGTAGCAAATGAGGGTGGATGGTTCAATGATCAGAATGATCTTCATAATCATTAGATAAGTGATCCTTGAGATGTTATAATTATTTATCTCCTAAAAAAAATTGTTATGTCACATGTAGAATTTAATCTCTTTTAATTTTTTTTCATTTTTAGTTATCACCCACAAAGGTGATTATGTCATATCTTAAATTTAGTCTTTTACATTTTATTTTATTTTCTCTTTGTTATTTAAGATAATTAATTAAACAACTTTTCAAATTTAATCTTTTAAGATCGGGATAATGATGATCTTGATTTGCAATTTTTAGAATTTTTTATCATTTCAAACCAGAATGTTTGTAGCTAATTTTTACAATATTCATGCTTCTTACCTTCTATCTTAATAATCCTGTTAACTTTGCATCTAAATTAATGAGATAATTTGACTTTAGAATTACAAGAAGTAAAGGTAATTCTATTTCTCTGAAAGTGAACTTTAGCATAAAAAAAAATTAATTTTGGGTATTGTCCAAGTAGTAATTTTAGGTATTTAACTATAAATATATAATGTATGTTACCAAAGTCATTGTTAGAGTAATTTAACAAGTAAATCCAAAATTTTATTAAATGAGTTATTATTGGGGTAAAAAAACAAAGGAATTCAATATATTACAAATTAAATATAATGTAAAAATTTTTCTCTTAGAGTATTGGAAAAAATGTTCCAACCTATACCAAAAGTTCACCTACAAGCAAATTGTTAGATGGGAAAAATCTTATAGAACATATGGTTAAATTAAATTTGAGTATCTTGTTTACTTATTTTGAAACAATAGACATTTTATTATTGATATTTGATTAGAAAAGATGCAATATATTTTATTTAAAGTTCTATTAAAAGTGAATTACAATTTAATTATCAAAAAATAATTGGAATGTAAAATATGAAATAAGAAAGTATATAATATTTTCAATTAAATTTACTAAAATAATATATATCAATAAGTATGGTCAATGCCTTCCTCGGTTCAAAAAAAAATATCAGTTCCAATAAATAATTTAATTTGTTAAATTTTCAAACCAAAAAAATAGAAATAATTTAAATTTAGTTACTTGTGATTTGTAAAAATCGGGAATCGGGGAAGATCGGTGGTGCTACCAATTTGGGATTAATTGAAACAGGAGATTAATCGTAGTAAAAAACGGATGTATTATAATATTAAATTATATTTAATATATTATTATGATTATATTAGTTATTTATTAACAAATATATATTTATTATATCTTAATTTTTATATTTATTCATATTTAAATGAATATAATAATTTTAATTTTATTAAATAATTATATATACTCCAATACAGAAAAATTTCTAAGGACTAATCGGATTTCAAAAATTGAATCTGTTGGATACCTTCCGGGGGATTAATCGCGAATTAATTGGTTAAATTGGAGATTTTTAGAACACTTCTTGTGATTATTATTTGCTTTTAGTTGAAGAATACTTGAAATATACCTTACACATTATTACACTTTAGTTGTCTTTATAATTATTTACATTTTAACATAAAAAAAAAATTGTAACATATGATCTCATCAAGAAATAGTGATCGTAATTTTATTACAAAAACAATTAATTTAATGCTTGAGTTTGAAATCTAGCAACCATATGATCTGATTTTATGGGAAAAATTATAAGGGAAGAAATGATAACCAAAATATATAATTAATTTTGGTAACCTTATATACAAAAGGAACCACGTTTAAGGTTTGATAAAGTCACTGGTCTCTATTTAAGGAATAGTACATAGATAGATATAACAAAAGTAAACTGTTCACTAATAACTGCTATGAAATCTGACAAATTAGATTAGATAGTAGAAACCACAACTATGTAGTGCACAACACTCAAATTTCCGAGCCCCTAAAAATTAATGAGAGCCATTAATTGGAACATTAATCGAACTGCTCGGAACATTAATAGGGAGAATATAAATATTATTTTTAACTTTTATTATTATAAAATGATAAATATGTCAGATATTTATTTGACAAAAAAATTAGAATGGTATTAAACAATATCTACACATTTGACATTCGTTATTTACTAATTATTGAGTTTACAATATTAACTAATATTTTAATTCACACTTCTAAGCTAATTACAATATGTCATTTTATATTTCAAGTGGGAAAATAAATATGTTAGATTACTTATTACTTTTTACCAATACTTTATATGGCATGATATTGTGTAAAATTATCAAATTAATGAATTAAAATCATAAAAAGGTAAAAAACAATGATTTTTAATTATTTTTCGACCAGACTGCCTATGACCGCTTAGCCCGCCTAATTCTGATTTTGACCCGATTTTGACCCGATTTTCAGCAAAAAGGCATAAATCACCACCTAGGTCCGAGTCAGGGCGTTTTACCACCGCCTAAGGCATAAGAACCGCCTAGACTGTCACCTAGACCGATTTTTAGAACATTGGAAGAGACTATCAAACTCCTAAAGCATGACTAAAATTTACATACAATAAAAGCAGATTTAACTTTCAATAAACAAAATGAATTAAGAATAAAATCCAAATTATCATTATATTTATAGCAATCAATTATATATAATCATAACAAAATTCTTATAGTAATGACTATAACTAAAAAAATAACATGACAGTATTAGTTTTTATTTTTATTTGTCACCACTATTTACAAACTTTTATGTTGAATCATTAAATTGTATTTTAGAAAACTAGATTTTTTTAAAAATACTTCTTATTTTTAATCCTCTAAATATTTTTGAAATATTAGCCGGGTGAAAAACCAAAATACCATTTGGCGGGACGGAGTGTCCAAATTACCTGTTGAATACGCATGTCCAACATGCGAATTTTGTTTTTTTAAAATTTATAAAGGATACACATATGTGAAATGCGTATTCATTTTTTTGTTTTTAGGGAATACGCATGTGTGAAATGTGTATTCCTTGTTTTTCAAAAAAGTGAGTACGCATAGCCCACATGCGTGTCCTTTACAAAAAAACTGAAGGTTGTATACGCAGTAATGTAAAGCGTAATCTGTCGGTATTTTGGGCAGTCCGCGCGCATCTGGGTATTTTTGGCAGTTGAGGCTGGAAAATGGGGTATTCTGGACATTCTTTCAAATTAGCCTACAAGCATAAATAATATTGAATTAATTAAACCTAATATATTACATTTGTAGCCAAGGCCCAGAGAAACTTCTCTAACATTTGTTGCCAATGGCTAACTAATGTTGGCTAACTAATGTTGTGCTTATCTTGGAGCAGAAAAATGACTAGTAATCCTATATTATACGAAGTTTAGAATTAAGTAAACTTTCACAATTATTATTATTATTATTATTATTATTATTATTATTATTATTATTATTATTATTATTATTATTATTATTATCATTATCATTATCATTATAATTCTTATTGTTGTTGTTTTTATTGTTGTTGTTATTATTAATAAATGTTATTATTATTATTATTATTATTATTATTATTATTATTATTATTATTGTTATTCTTATATGAGTATATGTGATTAATTTCAAACCTATATTGATCTTAAATGAATATTGTATTTTTTTATCATGTTTGCATTTATAAAATAAAAATATCAACATAAGTTAATTAAAAAATAAGTGAAAAAATAATTCATATATATAATCATGTGAAATAAGAAGTAAAAATTCATATTTACACACAATTTTATAGAAATCTGTATATATTATGCTTTTTGTACATATATATTCGAAACATTGGCTAAATTTGATCAAAATGTCTTGGTCATATTTAAGCAAAAATGACCGCCAATGGTCAAATTAAGTTAAATATGACTGAATTGCATCAGTCATTATTAGAATGGTCAAATTTAGCTAAAAAAGGTCAAATTTAATTAAATTTGACGTACTAGGCCGGCCAAATTTAGCTAAATATGTCAAATTTAAAATTTGACGGACTAAATATGAATGCTCAATTTTTCAATTTTGATAGACTAAAATTGACTTCGAACAGTCAATTTTATATTTTGACTTTTGTCATCAAAAATTTCGATAAAAATTGAATTTCTCGCCTGTTGTTACAAATGTGTCGGCCAACGAGTTAAAATCAATCAATTTTATAAATTTGACTAGGTTACTTTTGGTCAAAATTATAAATATGACTCCATTTGAGTTGGTCGAGTTTATAAAAGCGACAAATTTTGATCAAATTTAAAGTACAAAATATGATTACTATTAAAAAAATAAAAAGTTCCTTGCTTCTGAAAAATGTGCAAGTACTTTTTTTTAAATTCACTAAAAAAAATTCATACATAGTAGACACAAAGGTTCTCTAGCATATTGTAAAATTTTACTCTTAACTAATTATTTATTTATCAGGTGTTCTACAAAGATAAACCATAGTAAATTTATATTGAATAATTATTTGCGTTAAATTTGTGACGTAGCTTTGAAGCTAATTTACTAAGTCTATATCTTCAAGGCAATAAACAACTTTCTTGGTGTTCTATTAGGTGATTTACAGAGATAGACATATAAATGTGTCACACCATAGTTCTTCCATTTTGTTTGAGACGTCTTTCCTGAAGGAGGAAACTGTATATCCTCACAAAGACTCCATAGTAGCGATCCTAAATAACAACATGTAACTGAAGGTGCTTCAGTTCTTCCAAACTTTATAATCATTCTCAACGGTTTATCTGGTTCCAAGAAATACCGATAAGTGCCATAAAAACTAGTTTTACCACCATGCTTTAGTTGATTGGCTTTTTACTTGTCCCATACAAATATGACATTCATCAAACTAAGTCATCACAGCTCTCACAAGTCGCACATATATGGTCATGGTCTCATCTCTCACCTCAAATTCTCCATTGACCTAGGACACCACAAGTTTCGAGTCTCCACAGACCTTCAAGTTTTTAACCCTCAAGGTTCCAGCTAAGCCAAGTCCTGCAATGTGGGCTTCATATTCCGCCTCATTATTTGTGGTAGGAAAATCTTACTTTACATTATACTCAATCAAGACACCATCGAGGCTTTGTAAAACCATCCTAGCTCCACTTGAATTTTTTCAATGCCCCATTAAATAGAGCACTCAGAACTCTTTGTTCTCAACTATCTTTTCTTCATATTGGCCATCCATGCCTTGAGTTATATCTTCCTGCCCCCGACTTCTTGGTTGTCGATAGTACATTCAACCACGAAGTCAGTCAAGACCTGACTAGGATCGATGTTCTAGGTTTATACTTAATGTCAAATTCTTCAAGCTCTATGGCCCATTTGATCAGCCTTCCACTGACCTTAGAACTATGGATGATATTTCTCAAAGGCTTATTTTTTAACACTTCAATTTTATGTGCTTGAAAGTAGGGACGTAACTTTCTTAACGTCATGAACAAGGCCAAAGCAAACTTTACTATAGTTAAATAGTTCAACTCAGCTGCGTGTAGAATCTTGTTGACATAATAGATATGTTTATGGGTTTTGGCTTCCTTTTTTACGAATACAACGCTCAAGGCTCTTTTAAAAACAACCAAGTACAAATACAGAGTTTCATTCTGAACTGGTTTGGCCAACAACGGGGCTTGAACCTTGTATTTCTTTAATTCCTTAAACGACATCTGACATTCATCGGTCCAGGAAAAATCTTTTACTTTCTTTAAAGATTTGAAGAATGGCTGGCACTTGTCTCCGGACTTGGAGATGAACCGTCCCAAAGCAGTAATCATTTCATTATGTTTCTGAATGTCCTTTACAGAGCGTGGATGTTCCATATCCAGGATGGCCTTTATCATGTTAGGATTGGCCTCAATTCCCCTCTTGGAGACCATTAATCCTAAAAACTTTCCAGATCCTACACCAAAAGAACACCTGGCGAAATTCAAAATCATCTTGTGATATCTCAAAACCTCAAAAGTTTCCCTCAAATGGGCTATATGATCAACCTTTAGAAGGCTCTTGACTAACATGTCATCTTCGTAGACCTCCATGATTTTTCCAATAAGGATCCTTAAAAATCTTATTCACCAACCATTGGTAAGTGGCTCCTGCATTCTTGAGACCAAATGCCATAATCAAGATAATAAAAAATACCAAAGTTGGTGATGAATAATACCTTTTGGATTGTCATTTTTATGCATTTTGATTTGATTATAGCCGCTAAATCCATCCATGAAACTCAGCATCTCATGCCCTCCAGTGGAATCTATCAAAGTCTCTATCTGTGGGAAAGGAAAATTATCCTTTGGACATGCATCGTTCAGGTTAGTGAAGTCAACATACATCCTCCACTTTCCATTAGCTTTTTTCACCATCACCGGATTAGCCAACCATTCCATGAATTGTATTTCCTCATTGAACCCAACCTCTAAGAGCTTTTTTACCTCATGTTTTATGGCCTCTTTTCTTTTCAAAGCAAAACTCATTTTCTTTTGCTTTACTGTATTTCGGTTAGGGTCGATATTTAGCTTATGAGTTATCAATTCAAAACAATGCTCGGCATATCAACTGCTGACCACGCTAAAAATGTCATTGTTCTCTTGTCAGAACTTTATCAACGTCAGGGGTTCCTTTAAAGAAGCTCCAATAAAAGTCATCTTTTTCAGGTCGCTGGGAGTCAAGGGAATTGGGATTAAATCTTTCGTTGGCTTTGTTATATATTGAATTCTCAATGATCAGAAGAAGCTCAGGATCTGGCTGTTCAGATGTCATCGGGATCTGATGTACCGTCAGGATTTGGTATGTCATCAGGATTTGTATGACATCAGTATTTGAAGACAGTCAGCATTAGAGGATTTGTTCTGTTCCTTATAATGTGGAGCAGATATCTGTTACGTCTAAGAGATAGGACTTTATCTGTTTAGTTTAAGATATGTATCAGTTTCGGTTAGTTTTAGATAATGTATATCTTAGATTAATATGTTGTAGTTGTGTAGTATATAAACACAGTTTAGGTCATCACTTAGTGAACAACACTCGAGGATCATTCGACCTAGAAGCTCTCAAGAACATCGGTATTTCTTGAGAGGATTTTGTAACTGTTTTTATCATAAATATAAAAAGCTGTTATATTTTATTACTTGTTCGAAATATTTATACAATTGTATCAAACCCCCCCCCCCTTGAACAATTGTATCTTTACTGGGTAAACAATTGGTATCAGAGCACACTGATAAATTTATAATCAGAAACGATCCAAACATGTCTCTGAACAAGTATGAAAGTATTAAAATTCCTAAACATGGAAGGTGAAGATGCTTATGTACCTGGAAGCTACATGATCCAGATTATCTAGACGTAATCAATGATGGACCCTTCATGCCAACAAAACTAGTGCCTGCAACTCCTTCGGTTGCTGAACACTATCAACTGAAGGAGAAGACAGAATGGACACCAGAAGAGAAAATAGTTGTGCTGAAAGATGCAAAGGTAAGAAACTATTTTGCATAACAGTCTTAATTTTGTGATGTCAAATAGGGTCATAGCCTACAAGACTGCCAAAGAAATATGGGATGCTCTTGAAACTCAATATCAAGGAAACATGGCCATCAAGAAGAACAAAAGGGATGTTCTGATTCAAGAATATGAACACTTTGAGGCCAAGCCTGATGAAAGTCTCACTGATATCTATGACAGATTTCTGACTCTACTCAACAATCTGTCTTTGGTAGGAAAGGTGTATGATCGAGAGTATTCAAACACCAAGTTTTTAAGAGCATTAAGTGAAGAATGGGAGACTCAGACTTCAATCATACGATATCAGTATGATTTGGACGTAATTACTCTGGATGAAGTCTATGGCATGCTAAGAACTCATAATTTGGAGGTTCAGCAAAGGAGAGAGAGGAAAAGCAGCAAAGGGAAATCTGTTGCTTTGAAAGTTAATGATAAAGCTTCAAAAGAAAAGTCTGTTGGAGCTGTACGAAAGAAGAACAAATTTCCAGAAGTTATATACTGATGATTCATCATCATATCCTGATGATGATACTGATTCTGAAACTGATGAGAACATGACAAATTCTGATGTCATGCAAATGGCTGCATTACTGGTTAAGGGCTTCAGGAGAATGCAATTCAGGAAGTCTAGGAACAACAGAAGCTTCAGGAAGAAGTTCATTGGAGGTGAAAAGAAGTCAATTGGGAGAAAAGATGGAAAGGACTCTAAAGCTGGGAAGCTAGACGGGACAAAGATCAAGTGCTACAACTGTGATGAACCTGGTCACTTTGCCTCAGAGTGCAAGAAAACAAAGCATGATCAAGGGAAGAGCAAAGCCCTGATTACTTCAAGCAAGAATTGGGTGACTCCTCTGACTCTGAAGATGAAAATACATGATATGCACTGATGGACAGTCTTGATGATCCTGCTGCTTCTGAGCCTAAGGTATAAACTCATTTCTTCACTTTTGATACTGAAAATATATCTGAATTGAAATCTATTCTTAAATATTTGCATGGTAGTTTTAAGAATAAGACTTTAGAAAATGATAGACTTATAACTGAAATTAGGACATTGAAATCTAGGAATGATCAGTTAGAGTCTGACTTGATACATCAGATAGATTTGAAGAAAGAATGTAAGAGAGCTAAACATACAGTTAAGATTCTTGAGGCTAGATACAGTATGTTAGAAAAGAATCTAGAGAATGAGAGAAAAACTCTTAAAGCCTGGACTGATTCAGGAAAAAAGGTTCATGAGATGATCTCAAAGAAAACCTGGAAAGAATGCCTAGGCAATAAAGATGGAATTAAAGATGTTGACACTGAAAATAAAATTTCCCTTAAAACTCCTGTTAAGTTTATTTCATCACAAGCTGATGAACCCAAATCTACTTTTGAAAAGGGTTCAACATCAGTATCACAAGAAGAACTGGTAAATGATAAAACTCAAAGAAAGAAAAGCAAGGAAACCATTAAGTCTGTTAAGAAAAAAAAGAACATAGGACTTTTATCAGCAAATTAATTGAAAAAGAAAATATATGAGGTTATTGACATAGGACATTTTTACATCAATAATAAATTGAATTTAAAGTGCTTATGTTTATGTATTATCTAAGATTTAAAATCTTATATCACTCGCTACCCTTTCTCCTAGTACAAAATTTGTGCAACAAATAAAAAATATTGACTAACTAAAATTTATTAAAATTAACAATATTTTTAAGATAGAAAAACTGGTAAAAATAACTATCCACACATGTTTATTTTAAATTTATCCATATTAAACATGTACACGACAGAGCACATTTAAAAGTCCAGTAACTATATTCATGTAAATTTGGCATCAAGTATATAACAGTTTGTGAAATTTTGTACTTTTATATGATTATAATTAAAATTTCACTGCTCACTGGTATTGGTAAGTGCTTGTTAAGTAAACATTTAGGTGTGGAAGACAGTTCACCATAATTCATAAATACATAACTGATATTGTATAAATATGGTCTTACTGATCCTCTGTAGTCCATCACTTTACTCTGAACACCAAGTCCGTTAAAAATAATCAAAGATGGTTAAGAATTCTGGGCACAAAAAGGTGTATGGCCGAGAACCCAGAGTCAGACTTCCAATAATAACAGCTGCAAGAATTTTTCAATTGACACAGGAACTAGGTCACAACAATGATGGGCAAACCATTGAATGGCTTCTCCGTGAAGCTGAGCCTGCTATCAGGCGTTATACAGGTACCGGATCAATGCCTGATGTCCCTGAATCAACTCGGTCCCTGAGTCTCCCCATGTCTCCACCATCCTCCTTTGCACCTGTAAGTGCTACTTCAACCATGAGTATCCCCCTGTCTCCGTTGTCCTCCTTTGCTACTTCAACCATGAGTCTCCCCCTATCTCCCCTGTGCTCCTTTGATACTTCGACCATGAATCTCCCCATGTCTCCACCATCCTCCTTTGCACCCGTAAATGCTACTTGGAAGCCGAGTCTCCCCGTGTCTCTACCATCCTCCTTTTCAACTATGAGTCTACCCATGTCTTCACCATCCTCCTTTGCACCAATAAGTGCTACTTCAACCCTCACTGTGACACCTCCTGGTCCTGTCTTGGTGCAAACATTAATGTGTGGCTTGGCATCTTCACATGAATCTTTTGTGGGACCTGCACTGAACCGTCCTATACCTACCATGCTAACGGGGTCAACAATGCGGGTTCCGTCCACAAGGGGAATGGTTTCTCCTACAATGGTTGATCTTGTGCCAGCATATGGATCATACATGGTGCCTCAGCAAAATATTGGAATGGCTCAGTCTGGCATGGGGGTAGTACCCACAACTGTTGTTCCTGAATCTTATATAATGCCACAAGAAAATGCTGGGCTTCCTGAGCTACCTGGCATTGAGTTTGATAATTCAGAGTTCTTTATGTCACTGCTGCAGGAAATGACGTAGCAAATGAGGGTGGATGGTTCAATGATGAGAATGATCTTCATAATCATTAGATAAGTGATCCTTGAGATGTTATAATTATTTATCTCCTAAAAAAAATTGTTATGTCACATGTAGAATTTAATCTCTTTTAATTTTTTTTCATTTTTAGTTATCACCCACAAAGGTGATTATGTCATATCTTAAATTTAGTCTTTTACATTTTATTTTATTTTCTCTTTGTTATTTAAGATAATTAATTAAACAACTTTTCAAATTTAATCTTTTAAGATCGAGATAATGATGATCTTGATTTGCAATTTTTAGAATTTGTTATCATTTCAAACCAGAATGTTTGTAGCTAATTTTTACAATATTCATGCTTCTTACCTTCTATCTTAATAATCTGTTAACTTTGCATCTAAATTAATGAGATAATTTGACTTTAGAATTACAAGAAGTAAAGGTAATTCTATTTCTCTGAAAGTGAACTTTAGCATAAAAAAAAATTAATTTTGGGTATTGTCCAAGTAGTAATTTTAGGTATTTAACTATAAATATATAATGTATGTTACCAAAGTCATTGTTAGAGTAATTTAACAAGTAAATCCAAAATTTTATTAAATGAGTTATTATTGGGGTAAAAAAAACAAAGGGATTCAATATATTACAAATTAAATATAATGTAAAAAATTTCTCTTAGAGTATGGAAAAAATGTTCCAACCTATACCAAAAGTTCACCTACAAGCAAATTGTTAGATGGGAAAAATCTTATAGAACATATGGTTAAATTAAATTTGAGTATCTTGTTACTTATTTTGAAACAATAGACATTTTATTATTGATATTTGATTAGAAAAGATGCAATATATTTTATTTAAAGTTCTATTAAAAGTGAATTACAATTTAATTATCAAAAAATAATTGGAATGTAAAATATGAAATAAGAAAGTATATAATATTTTCAATTAAATTTACTAAAATAATATATATCAATAAGTATGGTCAATGCCTTCCTCGGTTCAAAAAAAAATATCAGTTCCAATAAATAATTTAATTTGTTAAATTTTCAAACCAAAAAAATAGAAATAATTTAATTTAGTTACTTGTGATTTGTAAAAATCGGGAATCGGGGAAGATCGGTGGTGCTACCAATTTGGGATTAATTGAAACAGGAGATTAATCGTAGTAAAAAACGGATGTATTATAATATTAAATTATATTTAATATATTATTATGATTATATTAGTTATTTATTAACAAATATATATTTATTATATCTTAATTTTTATATTTATTCATATTTAAATGAATATAATAATTTTAATTTTATTAAATAATTATATATACTCCAATACAGAAAAAATTTCTAAGGACTAATCAGATTTCAAAAATTGAATCTGTTGGATACCTTCCGGGGGATTAATCGCGAATTAATTGGTTAAATTGGAGATTTTTAGAACACTTCTTGTGATTATTATTTGCTTTTAGTTGAAGAATACTTGAAATATACCTTACACATTATTACACTTTAGTTGTCTTTATAATTATTTACATTTTAACATAAAAAAAAAATTGTAACATATGATCTCATCAAGAAATAGTGATCGTAATTTTATTACAAAAACAATTAATTTAATGCTTGAGTTTGAAACCTAGCAACCATATG
This sequence comes from Apium graveolens, assembly GCF_009905375.1. NCBI lineage: Eukaryota > Viridiplantae > Streptophyta > Magnoliopsida > Apiales > Apiaceae > Apium > Apium graveolens. Next base: position 86,085 of record NW_027417892.1, on the reverse strand, counting down.
ATCTGATTTTATGGGAAAAATTATAAGGGAAGAAATGATAACCAAAATATATAATTAATTTTGGTAACCTTATATACAAAAGGAACCACGTTTAAGGTTTGATAAAGTCACTGGTCTCTATTTAAGGAATAGTACATAGATAGATATAACAAAAGTAAACTGTTCACTAATAACTGCTATGAAATCTGACAAATTAGATAGATAGTAGAAACCACAACTATGTAGTGCACAACACTCAAATTTCCGAGCCCCTAAAATTAATGAGAGCCATTAATTGGAACATTAATCGAACTGATCGGAACATTAATAGGGAGAATATAAATATTATTTTTAACTTTTATTATTATAAAATGATAAATATGTCAGATATTTATTTGACAAAAAAATTAGAATGGTATTAAACAATATCTACACATTTGACATTCGTTATTTACTAATTATTGAGGTTTACAATATTAACTAATATTTTAATTCACACTTCTAAGCTAATTACAATATGTCATTTTTATATTTCAAGTGGGAAAATAAATATGTTAGATTACTTATTACTTTTTACCAATACTTATATGGCATGATATTGTGTAAAATTATCAAATTAATGAATATAAAATCATAAAAGGTAAAAAACAATGATTTTTAATTATTTTTCGACCAGACTGCCTATGACGCTTAGCCCGCCTAATTCTGATTTTGACCCGATTTTCAGCAAAAAGGCATAAATCACCACCTAGGTCCGAGTCAGGGCGTTTTACCACCGCCTAAGGCATAAGAACCGCCTAGACGGTCACCTAGACCGATTTTTAGAACATTGGAAGAGACTATCAAACTCCTAAAGTATGACTAAAATTTACATACAATAAAAGCAGATTTACTTTCAATAAACAAAATGAATTAAGAATAAAATCCAAATTATCATTATATTTATAGCAATCAATTATATATAATCATAACAAAATTCTTATAGTAATGACTATAACTAAAAAAATAACATGACAGTATTAGTTTTTGTTTTATTTGTCACCACTATTACAAACTTTTATGTTGAATCATTAAATTGTATTTAGAAAACTAGATTTTTTTAAAAATACTTCTTATTTTTAATCCTCTAAATATTTTGAAATAATTATCCGGGGTGAAAAACCAAAATACCATTTGGCGGGACGGAGTGTCCAAATTACCTGTTGAATACGCATGTCCAACATGCGAATTTTTGTTTTTTTTAAAATTTATAAAGGATACACATATGTGAAATGCGTATTCATTTTTTTGTTTTTAGGGAATACGCATGTGTGAAATGTGTATTCCTTGTTTTTCAAAAAAGTGAGTACGCATAGCCCACCTGCGTGTCCTTTCCAAAAAAAATTGAAGGTTGTATATGCAGTAATGTAAAGCGTAATCTGTCGGTATTTTGGGCAGTCCGCGCGCATCTGGGTATTTTTGGCAGTTGAGGCTGGAAAATGGGGGTATTCTGGACATTCTTTCAAATTAGCCTACAAGCATAAATAATATTGAATTAATTAAACCTAATATATTACATTTGTAGCCAAGGCCCAGAGAAACTTCTCTAACATTTGTTGCCAATGGCTAACTAATGTTGGCTACTAATGTTGTGCTTATCTTGGAGCAGAAAAATGACTAGTAATCCTATATTATACGAAGTTTAGAATTAAGTAAACTTCACAATTATTATTATTATTATTATTATTATTATATTATTATTATTATTATTATATATTATTATTATTATTATCATTATCATTATCATTATAATTCTTATTGTTGTTGTTTTATTGTTGTTGTTATTATTAATAAATGTTATTATTATTATTATTATTATTATTATTATTATTATTATTATTATTATTGTTATTCTTATATGAGTATATGTGATTAATTTCAAACCTATATTGATCTTAAATGAATATTGATATTTTTTTATCATGTTTGCATTTATAAAATAAAATATCAACATAAGTTAATTAAAAAATAAGTGAAAAAATAATTCATATATATAATCATGTGAAATAAGAAGTAAAAATTCATATTTACACACAATTTTATAGAAATCTGTATATAATTATGCTTTTTGTACATATATATTCGAAACATTGGCTAAATTTGATCAAAATGTCTTGGTCATATTTAAGCAAAAAATGACCGCCAATGGTCAAATTAAGTTAAATATGACTGAATTGCATCAGTCATTATTAGAATGGTCAAATTTAGCTAAAAAGGTCAAATTTAATTAAATTTGACGTACTAGGCCGGCCAAATTTAGCTAAATAGGTCAAATTTAAAATTTGACGGACTAAATATGAATGCTCAATTTTTCAATTTTGATAGACTAAAATTGACTTCGAACAGTCAATTTTATATTTTGACTTTGTCATCAAAAATTTCGATAAAAATTGAATTCTCCGCCTGTTGTTACAAATGTGTCGGCCAACGAGTTAAAATCAATCAATTTTATAAATTTGACTAGGTTACTTTTGGTCAAAATTATAAATATGACTCCATTTGAGTTGGTCGAGTTTATAAAAGCGACAAATTTTGATCAAATTTAAAGTACAAATATGATTACTATTAAAAAAATAAAAAGTTCCTTGCTTCTGAAAAATGTGCAAGTACTTTTTTTAAATTCACTAAAAAAAATTCATACATAGTAGACACAAGGTTCTCTAGCATATTGTAAAATTTTACTCTTAACTAATATTTATTTTTATCAGGTGTTCTACAAAGATAAACCATAGTAAATTATATTGAATAATTATTTGCGTTAAATTTGTGACGTAGCTTTGAAGCTAATTTACTAAGTCTATATCTTCAAGGCAATAACAACTTTCTTGGTGTTCTATTAGGTGATTTACAGAGATAGACATATAAATGTGTCACACCATAGTTCTTCCATTTTGTTTGAGACGTCTTTCCTGAAGGAGGAAACTGTATATCCTCACAAAGACTCCATACTAGCGATCCTAAATAACAACATGTAACTGAAGGTGCTTCAGTCTTCCCAACTCTTATAATCATTCTCAACGGTTTTATCTGGTTCCAAGAAATACCGATAAGTGCCATAAAAACTAGTTTTACACCATGCTTTAGTTGATTGGCTTTTTACTTGTCCCATACAAATATGACATTCATCAACTAAGTCATCACAGCTCTCACAAGTCGCACATATATGGTCATGGTCTCATCTCTCACCTCAAATTCTCCATTGACCTAGGACACCACAAGTTTCGAGTCTCCACAGACCTTCAAGTTTTAACCCTCAAGGTTCCAGCTAAGCCAAGTCCTGTAATGTGGGCTTCATATTCGCCTCATTATTTGTGGTAGGAAAATCTTACTTTACATTATACTCAATCAAGACACCATCGAGGCTTTGTAAAACCATCCCAGCTCCACTTGAATTTTTTCAATGCCCCATTAAATAGAGCACTCAGAACTCTTTGTTCTCAACTATCTTTCTCCATATTGGCCATCCATGCCTTGAGTTATATCTTCCTGCCCCCGACTTCTTGGTTGTCGATAGTACATTCAACCACGAAGTCAGTCAAGACTGAGCTAGGATCGATGTTCTAGGTTTATACTTAATGTCAAATTCTTCAAGCTCTATGGCCCATTTGATCAGCCTTCCACTGACCTTAGAACTATGGATGATATTTCTCAAAGGCTTATTTTTTAACACTTCAATTTTATGTGCTTGAAGTAGGGACATAAGCTTTCTTAACGTCATGACCAAGGCCAAAGCAAACTTTACTATAGTTAAATAGCTCAACTCAGCTGCGTGTAGAATCTTGTTGACATAATAGATATGTTTATGGGTTTTGGCTTCCTTTTTTACCAATACAACGCTCAAGGCTCTTTTCAAAAACAACCAAGTACAAATACAGAGTTTCATTCTGAACTGGTTTGGCCAACAACGGGGCTTGAACCTTGTATTTCTTTAATTCCTTAAACGACATCTGACATTCATCGGTCCAGGAAAAATCTTTTACTTTCTTTAAAGATTTGAAGAATGGCTGGCACTTGTCTCCGGACTTGGAGATGAACCGTCCCAAAGCAGTAATCATTTCATTATGTTTCTGAATGTCCTTTACAGAGCGTGGATGTTCCATATCCAGGATGGCCTTTATCATGTTAGGATTGGCCTCAATTCCCCTCTTGGAGACCATTAATCCTAAAACTTTCCAGATCCTACACCAAAAGAACACCTGGCGAAATTCAAATCATCTTGTGATATCTCAAAACCTCAAAAGTTTCCCTCAAATGGGCTATATGATCAACCTTTAGAAGGCTCTTGACTAACATGTCATCTTCGTAGACCTCCATGATTTTTCCAATAAGATCCTTAAAAATCTTATTCACCAACCATTGGTAAGTGGCTCCTGCATTCTTGAGACCAAATGCCATAATCAAGATAATAAAAAATACCAAAGTTGGTGATGAATAATACCTTTTGGATTGTCATTTTTATGCATTTTGATTTGATTATAGCCGCTAAATCCATCCATGAAACTCAGCATCTCATGCCCTCCAGTGGAATCTATCAAAGTCTCTATCTGTGGGAAAGGAAAATTATCCTTTTGGACATGCATCGTTCAGGTTAGTGAAGTCAAACATACATCCTCCACTTTCCATTAGCTTTTTTCACCATCACCGGATTAGCCTAACCATTCCATGAATTGTATTTCCTCATTGAACCCAACCTCTAAGAGCTTTTTTACCTCATGTTTTATGGCCTCTTTTCTTTTCAAAGCAAAACTCATTTTCTTTTGCTTTACTGTATTTCGGTTAGGGTCGATATTTAGCTTATGAGTTATCAATTCAAAACAATGCTTCGGCATATCAACTGCTGACCACGCAAAAATGTCATTGTTCTCTTGTCAGAACTTATCAACGTCAGGGGTTCCTTTAAGAAGCTCCAATAAAAGTCATCTTTTTCAGGTCGCTGGGAGTAAGGGAATTGGGATTAAATCTTTCGTTGGCTTTGTTATATATTGAATTCTCTAATGATCAGAAGAAGCTCAAGATCTGGCTAGTTCAGATGTCATCGGGATCTGATGTACCGTCAGGATTTGGTATGTCATCAGGATTTGTATGACATCAGTATTTGAAGACAGTCAGCATTAGAGGATTTGTTCTGTTCCTTATAATGTGGAGCAGATATCTGTTACGTCTAAGAGATAGGACTTTATCTGTTTAGTTTAAGATATGTATCAGTTTCGGTTAGTTTTAGATAATGTATATCTTAGATTAATATGTTGTAGTTGTGTAGTATATAAACACAGTTTAGGTCATCACTTAGTGAACAACACTCGAGGATCATTCGACCTAGCAGCTCTCAAGAACATCGGTATTTCTTGAGAGGATTTTGTAACTGTTTTTATCATAAATATAAAAAGCTGTTATATTTTATTACTTGTTCGAAATATTTATACAATTGTATCAAACCCCCCCCCTTGACCAATTGTATCTTTACTGGGAAACAATTGGTATCAGAGCACACTGATAAATTTATAATCAGAAACGATCTAAACATGTCTCTGAACAAGTATGAAAGTATTAAAATTCCAACATGGAAGGTGAAGATGCTTATGTACCTGGAAGCTACAGATCCAGATTATCTAGACGTAATCAATGATGGACCCTTCATGCCAACAAAACTAGTGCCTGCAACTCCTTCGGTTGCTGAACACTATCAACTGAAGGAGAAGACAGAATGGACACCAGAAGAAAAAATAGTTGTGCTGAAAGATGCAAAGGTAAGAAACATTTGCATAACAGTCTTAATTTTTTGATGTCAAATAGGGTCATAGCCTACAAGACTGCCAAAGAAATATGGGATGCTCTTGAAACTCAATGTCAAGGAAACATGGCCATCAAGAAGAACAAAAGGGATGTTCTGATTCAAGAATATGAACACTTTGAGGCCAAGCCTGATGAAAGCCTCACTGATATCTATGACAGATTTCTGACTCTACTCAACAATCTGTCTTTGGTAGGAAAGGTGTATGATCGAGAGGATTCAAACACCAAGTTTTTAAGAGCATTAAGTGAAGAATGGGAGACTCAGACTTCAATCATACGATATCAGTATGATTTGGACGTAATTACTCTGGATGAAGTCTATGGCATGCTAAGAACTCATAATTTGGAGGTTCAGCAAAGGAGAGAGAGGAAAAGCAGCAAAGGGAAATCTGTTGCTTTGAAAGTTAATGATAAAGCTTCAAAAGAAAAGTCTGTTGGAGCTGTACGAAAGAAGAACAAATTGCCAGAGTTATATACTGATGATTCATCATCATATCCTGATGATGATACTGATTCTGAAACTGATGAGAACATGACAAATTCTGATGTCATGCAAATGGCTGCATTACTGGTTAAGGGCTTCAGGAGAATGCAATTCAGGAAGTCTAGGAACAACAGAAGCTTCAGGAAGAAGTTCATTGGAGGTGAAAAGAAGTCAATTGGGAGAAAAGATGGAAAGGACTCTAAAGCTGGGAAGCTAGACGGGACAAAGATCAAGTGCTACAACTGTGATGAACCTGGTCACTTTGCCTCAGAGTGCAAGAAAACAAAGCATGATCAAGGGAAGAGCAAAGCCCTGATTACTTCAAGCAAGAATTGGGTGGACTCCTCTGACTCTGAAGATGAAAATACATGATATGCACTGATGGACAGTCTTGATGATCCTGCTGCTTCTGAGCCTAAGGTATAAACTCATTTCTTCACTTTTGATACTGAAAATATATCTGAATTGAAATCTATTCTTAAATATTTGCATGGTAGTTTTAAGAATAAGACTTTAGAAAATGATAGACTTATAACTGAAATTAGGACATTGAAATCTAGGAATGATCAGTTAGAGTCTGACTTGATACATCAGATAGATTTGAAGAAAGAATGTAAGAGAGCTAAACATACAGTTAAGATTCTTGAGGCTAGATACAGTATGTTAGAAAAGAATCTAGAGAATGAGAGAAAAACTCTTAAAGCCTGGACTGATTCAGGAAAAAAGGTTCATGAGATGATCTCAAAGAAAACCTGGAAAGAATGCCTAGGCAATAAAGATGTAATTAAAGATGTTGACACTGAAAATAAAATTTCCCTTAAAACTCCTGTTAAGTTTATTTCATCACAAGCTGATGAACCCAAATCTACTTTTGAAAAGGGTTCAACATCAGTATCACAAGAAGAACTGGTAAATGATAAAACTCAAAGAAAGAAAAGCAAGGAAACCATTAAGTCTGTTAAGAAAAAAAAGAACATAGGACTTTTATCAGCAAATTAATTGAAAAAGAAAATATATGAGGTTATTGACATAGGACATTTTTACATCAATAATAAATTGAATTTAAAGTGCTTATGTTTATGTATTATCTAAGATTTAAAATCTTATATCACTCGCTACCCTTTCTCCTAGTACAAAATTTGTGCAACAAATAAAAAATATTGACTAACTAAAATTTATTAAAATTAACAATATTTTTAAGATAGAAAAACTGGTAAAAAATAACTATCCACACATGTTTTATTTTAAATTTATCCATATTAAACATGTACACGACAGAGCACATTTAAAAGTCCAGTAACTATATTCATGTAAATTTGGCATCAAGTATATAACAGTTTGTGAAATTTTGTACTTTTATATGATTATAATTAAAATTTCACTGCTCACTGGTATTGGTAAGTGCTTGTTAAGTAAACATTTAGGTGTGGAAGACAGTTCACCATAATTCATAAATACATAACTGATATTGTATAAATATGGTCTTACTGATCCTCTGTAGTCCATCACTTTACTCTTAACACCAATTCCGTTAAAAATAATCAAAGATGGTTAAGAATTCTGGGCACAAAAAGGTGTATGGCCGAGAACCCAGAGTCAGACTTCCAATAATAACAGCTGCAAGAATTTTTCAATTGACACAGGAACTAGGTCACAACAATGATGGGCAAACCATTGAATGGCTTCTCCCTGAAGCTGAGCCTGCTATCAGGCGTTATACAGGTACCGGATCAATGCCTGATGTCCCTGAATCAACTCGGTCCCTGAGTCTCCCCATGTCTCCACCATCCTCCTTTGCACCTGTAAGTGCTACTTCAACCATGAGTATCCCCCTGTCTCCGTTGTCCACCTTTGCTACTTCAACCATGAGTCTCCCCCTATCTCCCCTGTGCTCCTTTGATACTTCGACCATGAATCTCCCCATGTCTCCACCATCCTCCTTTGCACCCGTAAATGCTACTTGGAAGCCGAGTCTCCCCGTGTCTCTACCATCCTCCTTTTCAACTATGAGTCTACCCATGTCTTCACCATCCTCCTTTGCACCAATAAGTGCTACTTCAACCCTCACTGTGACACCTCCTGGTCCTGTCTTGGTGCAAACATTAATGTGTGGCTTGGCATCTTCACATGAATCTTTTGTGGGACCTGCACTGAACCGTCCTATACCTACCATGCTAACGGGGTCAACAATGCGGGTTCCGTCCACAAGGGGAATGGTTTCTCCTACAATGGTTGATCTTGTGCCAGCATATGGATCATACATGGTGCCTCAGCAAAATATTGGAATGGCTCAGTCTGGCATGGGGGTAGTACCCACAAACTGTTGTTCCTGAATCTTATATAATGCCACAAGAAAATGCTGGGCTTCCTGAGCTACCTGGCATTGAGTTTGATAATTCAGAGTTCTTTATGTCACTGCTGCAGGGAAATGACGTAGCAAATGAGGGTGGATGGTTCAATGATCAGAATGATCTTCATAATCATTAGATAAGTGATCCTTGAGATGTTATAATTATTTATCTCCTAAAAAAAATTGTTATGTCACATGTAGAATTTAATCTCTTTTAATTTTTTTTCATTTTTAGTTATCACCCACAAAGGTGATTATGTCATATCTTAAATTTAGTCTTTTACATTTTATTTTATTTTCTCTTTGTTATTTAAGATAATTAATTAAACAACTTTTCAAATTTAATCTTTTAAGATCGGATAATGATGATCTTGATTTGCAATTTTTAGAATTTTTTATCATTTCAAACCAGAATGTTTGTAGCTAATTTTTACAATATTCATGCTTCTTACCTTCTATCTTAATAATCCTGTTAACTTTGCATCTAAATTAATGAGATAATTTGACTTTAGAATTACAAGAAGTAAAGGTAATTCTATTTCTCTGAAAGTGAACTTTAGCATAAAAAAAAAATTAATTTTGGGTATTGTCCAAGTAGTAATTTTAGGTATTTAACTATAAATATATAATGTATGTTACCAAAGTCATGTTAGAGTAATTTAACAAGTAAATCCAAAATTTTATTAAATGAGTTATTATTGGGGTAAAAAAACAAAGGAATTCAATATATTACAAATTAAATATAATGTAAAAATTTTTCTCTTAGAGTATTGGAAAAAATGTTCCAACCTATACCAAAAGTTCACCTACAAGCAAATTGTTAGATGGGAAAAATCTTATAGAACATATGGTTAAATTAAATTTGAGTATCTTGTTTACTTATTTTGAAACAATAGACATTTTATTATTGATATTTGATTAGAAAAGATGCAATATATTTTATTTAAAGTTCTATTAAAAGTGAATTACAATTTAATTATCAAAAAATAATTGGAATGTAAATATGAAATAAGAAAGTATATAATATTTTCAATTAAATTTACTAAAATAATATATATCAATAAGTATGGTCAATGCCTTCCTCGGTTCAAAAAAAAATATCAGTTCCAATAAATAATTTAATTTGTTAAATTTTCAAACCAAAAAAATAGAAATAATTTAAATTTAGTTACTTGTGATTTGTAAAAATCGGGAATCGGGGAAGATCGGTGGTGCTACCAATTTGGGATTAATTGAAACAGGAGATTAATCGTAGTAAAAAACGGATGTATTATAATATTAAATTATATTTAATATATTATTATGATTATATTAGTTATTTATTAACAAATATATATTTATTATATCTTAATTTTTATATTTATTCATATTTAAATGAATATAATAATTTTAATTTTATTAAATAATTATATATACTCCAATACAGAAAAATTTCTAAGGACTAATCGGATTTCAAAAATTGAATCTGTTGGATACCTTCCGGGGGATTAATCGCGAATTAATTGGTTAAATTGGAGATTTTTAGAACACTTCTTGTGATTATTATTTGCTTTTAGTTGAAGAATACTTGAAATATACCTTACACATTATTACACTTTAGTTGTCTTTATAATTATTTACATTTTAACATAAAAAAAAAATTGTAACATATGATCTCATCAAGAAATAGTGATCGTAATTTTATTACAAAAACAATTAATTTAATGCTTGAGTTTGAAATCTAGCAACCATATGATCTGATTTTATGGGAAAAATTATAAGGGAAGAAATGATAACCAAAATATATAATTAATTTTGGTAACCTTATATACAAAAGGAACCACGTTTAAGGTTTGATAAAGTCACTGGTCTCTATTTAAGGAATAGTACATAGATAGATATAACAAAAGTAAACTGTTCACTAATAACTGCTATGAAATCTGACAAATTAGATTAGATAGTAGAAACCACAACTATGTAGTGCACAACACTCAAATTTCCGAGCCCCTAAAAATTAATGAGAGCCATTAATTGGAACATTAATCGAACTGCTCGGAACATTAATAGGGAGAATATAAATATTATTTTTAACTTTTATTATTATAAAATGATAAATATGTCAGATATTTATTTGACAAAAAAATTAGAATGGTATTAAACAATATCTACACATTTGACATTCGTTATTTACTAATTATTGAGTTTACAATATTAACTAATATTTTAATTCACACTTCTAAGCTAATTACAATATGTCATTTTATATTTCAAGTGGGAAAATAAATATGTTAGATTACTTATTACTTTTTTACCAATACTTTATATGGCATGATATTGTGTAAAATTATCAAATTAATGAATTAAAATCATAAAAAGGTAAAAAACAATGATTTTTAATTATTTTTCGACCAGACTGCCTATGACCGCTTAGCCCGCCTAATTCTGATTTTGACCCGATTTTGACCCGATTTTCAGCAAAAAGGCATAAATCACCACCTAGGTCCGAGTCAGGGCGTTTTACCACCGCCTAAGGCATAAGAACCGCCTAGACTGTCACCTAGACCGATTTTTAGAACATTGGAAGAGACTATCAAACTCCTAAAGCATGACTAAAATTTACATACAATAAAAGCAGATTTAACTTTCAATAAACAAAATGAATTAAGAATAAAATCCAAATTATCATTATATTTATAGCAATCAATTATATATAATCATAACAAAATTCTTATAGTAATGACTATAACTAAAAAAATAACATGACAGTATTAGTTTTTATTTTATTTGTCACCACTATTTACAAACTTTTATGTTGAATCATTAAATTGTATTTTAGAAAACTAGATTTTTTTAAAAATACTTCTTATTTTTAATCCTCTAAATATTTTTGAAATATTAGCCGGGTGAAAAACCAAAATACCATTTGGCGGGACGGAGTGTCCAAATTACCTGTTGAATACGCATGTCCAACATGCGAATTTTGTTTTTTTAAAATTTATAAAGGATACACATATGTGAAATGCGTATTCATTTTTTTGTTTTTAGGGAATACGCATGTGTGAAATGTGTATTCCTTGTTTTTCAAAAAAGTGAGTACGCATAGCCCACATGCGTGTCCTTTACAAAAAAACTGAAGGTTGTATACGCAGTAATGTAAAGCGTAATCTGTCGGTATTTTGGGCAGTCCGCGCGCATCTGGGTATTTTTGGCAGTTGAGGCTGGAAAATGGGGTATTCTGGACATTCTTTCAAATTAGCCTACAAGCATAAATAATATTGAATTAATTAAACCTAATATATTACATTTGTAGCCAAGGCCCAGAGAAACTTCTCTAACATTTGTTGCCAATGGCTAACTAATGTTGGCTAACTAATGTTGTGCTTATCTTGGAGCAGAAAAATGACTAGTAATCCTATATTATACGAAGTTTAGAATTAAGTAAACTTTCACAATTATTATTATTATTATTATTATTATTATTATTATTATTATTATTATTATTATTATTATTATTATTATCATTATCATTATCATTATAATTCTTATTGTTGTTGTTTTTATTGTTGTTGTTATTATTAATAATGTTATTATTATTATTATTATTATTATTATTATTATTATTATTATTATTGTTATTCTTATATGAGTATATGTGATTAATTTCAAACCTATATTGATCTTAAATGAATATTGTATTTTTTTATCATGTTTGCATTTATAAAATAAAAATATCAACATAAGTTAATTAAAAAATAAGTGAAAAAATAATTCATATATATAATCATGTGAAATAAGAAGTAAAAATTCATATTTACACACAATTTTATAGAAATCTGTATATATATTATGCTTTTTGTACATATATATTCGAAACATTGGCTAAATTTGATCAAAATGTCTTGGTCATATTTAAGCAAAAATGACCGCCAATGGTCAAATTAAGTTAAATATGACTGAATTGCATCAGTCATTATTAGAATGGTCAAATTTAGCTAAAAAAGGTCAAATTTAATTAAATTTGACGTACTAGGCCGGCCAAATTTAGCTAAATATGTCAAATTTAAAATTTGACGGACTAAATATGAATGCTCAATTTTTCAATTTTGATAGACTAAAATTGACTTCGAACAGTCAATTTTATATTTTGACTTTGTCATCAAAAATTTCGATAAAAATTGAATTTCTCGCCTGTTGTTACAAATGTGTCGGCCAACGAGTTAAAATCAATCAATTTTATAAATTTGACTAGGTTACTTTTGGTCAAAATTATAAATATGACTCCATTTGAGTTGGTCGAGTTTATAAAAGCGACAAATTTTGATCAAATTTAAAGTACAAAATATGATTACTATTAAAAAAATAAAAAGTTCCTTGCTTCTGAAAAATGTGCAAGTACTTTTTTTTAAATTCACTAAAAAAAAATTCATACATAGTAGACACAAAGGTTCTCTAGCATATTGTAAAATTTTACTCTTAACTAATTATTTATTTATCAGGTGTTCTACAAAGATAAACCATAGTAAATTTATATTGAATAATTATTTGCGTTAAATTTGTGACGTAGCTTTGAAGCTAATTTACTAAGTCTATATCTTCAAGGCAATAAACAACTTTCTTGGTGTTCTATTAGGTATTTACAGAGATAGACATATAAATGTGTCACACCATAGTTCTTCCATTTTGTTTGAGACGTCTTTCCTGAAGGAGGAAACTGTATATCCTCACAAAGACTCCATAGTAGCGATCCTAAATAACAACATGTAACTGAAGGTGCTTCAGTTCTTCCAAACTTTATAATCATTCTCAACGGTTTATCTGGTTCCAAGAAATACCGATAAGTGCCATAAAAACTAGTTTTACCACCATGCTTTAGTTGATTGGCTTTTTACTTGTCCCATACAAATATGACATTCATCAAACTAAGTCATCACAGCTCTCACAAGTCGCACATATATGGTCATGGTCTCATCTCTCACCTCAAATTCTCCATTGACCTAGGACACCACAAGTTTCGAGTCTCCACAGACCTTCAAGTTTTTAACCCTCAAGGTTCCAGCTAAGCCAAGTCCTGCAATGTGGGCTTCATATTCCGCCTCATTATTTGTGGTAGGAAAATCTTACTTTACATTATACTCAATCAAGACACCATCGAGGCTTTGTAAAACCATCCTAGCTCCACTTGAATTTTTTCAATGCCCCATTAAATAGAGCACTCAGAACTCTTTGTTCTCAACTATCTTTTCTTCATATTGGCCATCCATGCCTTGAGTTATATCTTCCTGCCCCCGACTTCTTGGTTGTCGATAGTACATTCAACCACGAAGTCAGTCAAGACCTGACTAGGATCGATGTTCTAGGTTTATACTTAATGTCAAATTCTTCAAGCTCTATGGCCCATTTGATCAGCCTTCCACTGACCTTAGAACTATGGATGATATTTCTCAAAGGCTTATTTTTTAACACTTCAATTTTATGTGCTTGAAAGTAGGGACGTAACTTTCTTAACGTCATGAACAAGGCCAAAGCAAACTTTACTATAGTTAAATAGTTCAACTCAGCTGCGTGTAGAATCTTGTTGACATAATAGATATGTTTATGGGTTTTGGCTTCCTTTTTTACGAATACAACGCTCAAGGCTCTTTTAAAAACAACCAAGTACAAATACAGAGTTTCATTCTGAACTGGTTTGGCCAACAACGGGGCTTGAACCTTGTATTTCTTTAATTCCTTAAACGACATCTGACATTCATCGGTCCAGGAAAAATCTTTTACTTTCTTTAAAGATTTGAAGAATGGCTGGCACTTGTCTCCGGACTTGGAGATGAACCGTCCCAAAGCAGTAATCATTTCATTATGTTTCTGAATGTCCTTTACAGAGCGTGGATGTTCCATATCCAGGATGGCCTTTATCATGTTAGGATTGGCCTCAATTCCCCTCTTGGAGACCATTAATCCTAAAAACTTTCCAGATCCTACACCAAAAGAACACCTGGCGAAATTCAAAATCATCTTGTGATATCTCAAAACCTCAAAAGTTTCCCTCAAATGGGCTATATGATCAACCTTTAGAAGGCTCTTGACTAACATGTCATCTTCGTAGACCTCCATGATTTTTCCAATAAGATCCTTAAAAATCTTATTCACCAACCATTGGTAAGTGGCTCCTGCATTCTTGAGACCAAATGCCATAATCAAGATAATAAAAAATACCAAAGTTGGTGATGAATAATACCTTTTGGATTGTCATTTTTATGCATTTTGATTTGATTATAGCCGCTAAATCCATCCATGAAACTCAGCATCTCATGCCCTCCAGTGGAATCTATCAAAGTCTCTATCTGTGGGAAAGGAAAATTATCCTTTGGACATGCATCGTTCAGGTTAGTGAAGTCAACATACATCCTCCACTTTCCATTAGCTTTTTTCACCATCACCGGATTAGCCAACCATTCCATGAATTGTATTTCCTCATTGAACCCAACCTCTAAGAGCTTTTTTACCTCATGTTTTATGGCCTCTTTTCTTTTCAAAGCAAAACTCATTTTCTTTTGCTTTACTGTATTTCGGTTAGGGTCGATATTTAGCTTATGAGTTATCAATTCAAAACAATGCTCGGCATATCAACTGCTGACCACGCAAAAATGTCATTGTTCTCTTGTCAGAACTTTATCAACGTCAGGGGTTCCTTTAAAGAAGCTCCAATAAAAGTCATCTTTTTCAGGTCACTGGGAGTCAAGGGAATTGGGATTAAATCTTTCGTTGGCTTTGTTATATATTGAATTCTCAATGATCAGAAGAAGCTCAGGATCTGGCTGTTCAGATGTCATCGGGATCTGATGTACCGTCAGGATTTGGTATGTCATCAGGATTTGTATGACATCAGTATTTGAAGACAGTCAGCATTAGAGGATTTGTTCTGTTCCTTATAATGTGGAGCAGATATCTGTTACGTCTAAGAGATAGGACTTTATCTGTTTAGTTTAAGATATGTATCAGTTTCGGTTAGTTTTAGATAATGTATATCTTAGATTAATATGTTGTAGTTGTGTAGTATATAAACACAGTTTAGGTCATCACTTAGTGAACAACACTCGAGGATCATTCGACCTAGAAGCTCTCAAGAACATCGGTATTTCTTGAGAGGATTTTGTAACTGTTTTTATCATAAATATAAAAAGCTGTTATATTTTATTACTTGTTCGAAATATTTATACAATTGTATCAAACCCCCCCCCCCCTTGAACAATTGTATCTTTACTGGGTAACAATTGGTATCAGAGCACACTGATAAATTTATAATCAGAAACGATCCAAACATGTCTCTGAACAAGTATGAAAGTATTAAAATTCCAACATGGAAGGTGAAGATGCTTATGTACCTGGAAGCTACAGATCCAGATTATCTAGACGTAATCAATGATGGACCCTTCATGCCAACAAAACTAGTGCCTGCAACTCCTTCGGTTGCTGAACACTATCAACTGAAGGAGAAGACAGAATGGACACCAGAAAAAAAAATAGTTGTGCTGAAAGATGCAAAGGTAAGAAACATTTTGCATAACAGTCTTAATTTTTTGATGTCAAATAGGGTCATAGCCTACAAGACTGCCAAAGAAATATGGGATGCTCTTGAAACTCAATGTCAAGGAAACATGGCCATCAAGAAGAACAAAAGGGATGTTCTGATTCAAGAATATGAACACTTTGAGGCCAAGCCTGATGAAAGTCTCACTGATATCTATGACAGATTTCTGACTCTACTCAACAATCTGTCTTTGGTAGGAAAGGTGTATGATCGAGAGGATTCAAACACCAAGTTTTTAAGAGCATTAAGTGAAGAATGGGAGACTCAGACTTCAATCATACGATATCAGTATGATTTGGACGTAATTACTCTGGATGAAGTCTATGGCATGCTAAGAACTCATAATTTGGAGGTTCAGCAAAGGAGAGAGAGGAAAAGCAGCAAAGGGAAATCTGTTGCTTTGAAAGTTAATGATAAAGCTTCAAAAGAAAAGTCTGTTGGAGCTGTACGAAAGAAGAACAAATTGCCAGAGTTATATACTGATGATTCATCATCATATCCTGATGATGATACTGATTTTGAAACTGATGAGAACATGACAAATTCTGATGTCATGCAAATGGCTGCATTACTGGTTAAGGGCTTCAGGAGAATGCAATTCAGGAAGTCTAGGAACAACAGAAGCTTAGGAAGAAGTTCATTGGAGGTGAAAAGAAGTCAATTGGGAGAAAAGATGGAAAGGACTCTAAAGCTGGGAAGCTAGACGGGACAAAGATCAAGTGCTACAACTGTGATGAACCTGGTCACTTTGCCTCAGAGTGCAAGAAAACAAAGCATGATCAAGGGAAGAGCAAAGCCCTGATTACTTCAAGCAAGAATTGGGTGGACTCCTCTGACTCTGAAGATGAAAATACATGATATGCACTGATGGACAGTCTTGATGATCCTGCTGCTTCTGAGCCTAAGGTATAAACTCATTTCTTCACTTTTGATACTGAAAATATATCTGAATTGAAATCTATTCTTAAATATTTGCATGGTAGTTTTAAGAATAAGACTTTAGAAAATGATAGACTTATAACTGAAATTAGGACATTGAAATCTAGGAATGATCAGTTAGAGTCTGACTTGATACATCAGATAGATTTGAAGAAAGAATGTAAGAGAGCTAAACATACAGTTAAGATTCTTGAGGCTAGATACAGTATGTTAGAAAAGAATCTAGAGAATGAGAGAAAAACTCTTAAAGCCTGGACTGATTCAGGAAAAAAGGTTCATGAGATGATCTCAAAGAAAACCTGGAAAGAATGCCTAGGCAATAAAGATGGAATTAAAGATGTTGACACTGAAAATAAAATTTCCCTTAAAACTCCTGTTAAGTTTATTTCATCACAAGCTGATGAACCCAAATCTACTTTTGAAAAGGGTTCAACATCAGTATCACAAGAAGAACTGGTAAATGATAAAACTCAAAGAAAGAAAAGCAAGGAAACCATTAAGTCTGTTAAGAAAAAAAAGAACATAGGACTTTTATCAGCAAATTAATTGAAAAAGAAAATATATGAGGTTATTGACATAGGACATTTTTACATCAATAATAAATTGAATTTAAAGTGCTTATGTTTATGTATTATCTAAGATTTAAAATCTTATATCACTCGCTACCCTTTCTCCTAGTACAAAATTTGTGCAACAAATAAAAAATATTGACTAACTAAAATTTATTAAAATTAACAATATTTTTTAAGATAGAAAAACTGGTAAAAAATAACTATCCACACATGTTTTATTTTAAATTTATCCATATTAAACATGTACACGACAGAGCACATTTAAAAGTCCAGTAACTATATTCATGTAAATTTGGCATCAAGTATATAACAGTTTGTGAAATTTTGTACTTTTATATGATTATAATTAAAATTTCACTGCTCACTGGTATTGGTAAGTGCTTGTTAAGTAAACATTTAGGTGTGGAAGACAGTTCACCATAATTCATAAATACATAACTGATATTGTATAAATATGGTCTTACTGATCCTCTGTAGTCCATCACTTTACTCTGAACACCAAGTCCGTTAAAAATAATCAAAGATGGTTAAGAATTCTGGGCACAAAAAGGTGTATGGCCGAGAACCCAGAGTCAGACTTCCAATAATAACAGCTGCAAGAATTTTTCAATTGACACAGGAACTAGGTCACAACAATGATGGGCAAACCATTGAATGGCTTCTCCGTGAAGCTGAGCCTGCTATCAGGCGTTATACAGGTACCGGATCAATGCCTGATGTCCCTGAATCAACTCGGTCCCTGAGTCTCCCCATGTCTCCACCATCCTCCTTTGCACCTGTAAGTGCTACTTCAACCATGAGTATCCCCCTGTCTCCGTTGTCCTCCTTTGCTACTTCAACCATGAGTCTCCCCCTATCTCCCCTGTGCTCCTTTGATACTTCGACCATGAATCTCCCCATGTCTCCACCATCCTCCTTTGCACCCGTAAATGCTACTTGGAAGCCGAGTCTCCCCGTGTCTCTACCATCCTCCTTTTCAACTATGAGTCTACCCATGTCTTCACCATCCTCCTTTGCACCAATAAGTGCTACTTCAACCCTCACTGTGACACCTCCTGGTCCTGTCTTGGTGCAAACATTAATGTGTGGCTTGGCATCTTCACATGAATCTTTTGTGGGACCTGCACTGAACCGTCCTATACCTACCATGCTAACGGGGTCAACAATGCGGGTTCCGTCCACAAGGGGAATGGTTTCTCCTACAATGGTTGATCTTGTGCCAGCATATGGATCATACATGGTGCCTCAGCAAAATATTGGAATGGCTCAGTCTGGCATGGGGGTAGTACCCACAACTGTTGTTCCTGAATCTTATATAATGCCACAAGAAAATGCTGGGCTTCCTGAGCTACCTGGCATTGAGTTTGATAATTCAGAGTTCTTTATGTCACTGCTGCAGGGAAATGACGTAGCAAATGAGGGTGGATGGTTCAATGATGAGAATGATCTTCATAATCATTAGATAAGTGATCCTTGAGATGTTATAATTATTTATCTCCTAAAAAAAATTGTTATGTCACATGTAGAATTTAATCTCTTTTAATTTTTTTTCATTTTTAGTTATCACCCACAAAGGTGATTATGTCATATCTTAAATTTAGTCTTTTACATTTTATTTTATTTTCTCTTTGTTATTTAAGATAATTAATTAAACAACTTTTCAAATTTAATCTTTTAAGATCGAGATAATGATGATCTTGATTTGCAATTTTTAGAATTTGTTATCATTTCAAACCAGAATGTTTGTAGCTAATTTTTACAATATTCATGCTTCTTACCTTCTATCTTAATAATCCTGTTAACTTTGCATCTAAATTAATGAGATAATTTGACTTTAGAATTACAAGAAGTAAAGGTAATTCTATTTCTCTGAAAGTGAACTTTAGCATAAAAAAAAATTAATTTTGGGTATTGTCCAAGTAGTAATTTTAGGTATTTAACTATAAATATATAATGTATGTTACCAAAGTCATTGTTAGAGTAATTTAACAAGTAAATCCAAAATTTTATTAAATGAGTTATTATTGGGGTAAAAAAACAAAGGGATTCAATATATTACAAATTAAATATAATGTAAAAAATTTTCTCTTAGAGTATTGGAAAAAATGTTCCAACCTATACCAAAAGTTCACCTACAAGCAAATTGTTAGATGGGAAAAATCTTATAGAACATATGGTTAAATTAAATTTGAGTATCTTGTTTACTTATTTTGAAACAATAGACATTTTATTATTGATATTTGATTAGAAAAGATGCAATATATTTTATTTAAAGTTCTATTAAAAGTGAATTACAATTTAATTATCAAAAAATAATTGGAATGTAAAATATGAAATAAGAAAGTATATAATATTTTCAATTAAATTTACTAAAATAATATATATCAATAAGTATGGTCAATGCCTTCCTCGGTTCAAAAAAAAATATCAGTTCCAATAAATAATTTAATTTGTTAAATTTTCAAACCAAAAAAATAGAAATAATTTAAATTTAGTTACTTGTGATTTGTAAAAATCGGGAATCGGGGAAGATCGGTGGTGCTACCAATTTGGGATTAATTGAAACAGGAGATTAATCGTAGTAAAAAACGGATGTATTATAATATTAAATTATATTTAATATATTATTATGATTATATTAGTTATTTATTAACAAATATATATTATTATATCTTAATTTTTATATTTATTCATATTTAAATGAATATAATAATTTTAATTTTATTAAATAATTATATATACTCCAATACAGAAAAATTTCTAAGGACTAATCAGATTTCAAAAATTGAATCTGTTGGATACCTTCCGGGGGATTAATCGCGAATTAATTGGTTAAATTGGAGATTTTTAGAACACTTCTTGTGATTATTATTTGCTTTTAGTTGAAGAATACTTGAAATATACCTTACACATTATTACACTTTAGTTGTCTTTATAATTATTTACATTTTAACATAAAAAAAAAATTGTAACATATGATCTCATCAAGAAATAGTGATCGTAATTTTATTACAAAAACAATTAATTTAATGCTTGAGTTTGAAACCTAGCAACCATATGATCTGATTTTATGGGAAAAATTATAAGGGAAGAAATGATAACCAAAATATATAATTAATTTTGGTAACCTTATATACAAAAGGAACCACGTTTAAGGTTTGATAAAGTCACTGGTCTCTATTTAAGGAATAGTACATAGATAGATATAACAAAAGTAAACTGTTCACTAATAACTGCTATGAAATCTGACAAATTAGATTAGATAGTAGAAACCACAACTATGTAGTGCACAACACTCAAATTTCCGAGCCCCTAAAAATTAATGAGAGCCATTAATTGGAACATTAATCGAACTGATCGGAACATTAATAGGGAGAATATAAATATTATTTTTAACTTTTATTATTATAAAATGATAAATATGTCAGATATTTATTTGACAAAAAAATTAGAATGGTATTAAACAATATCTACACATTTGACATTCGTTATTTACTAATTATTGAGTTTACAATATTAACTAATATTTTAATTCACACTTCTAAGCTAATTACAATATGTCATTTTATATTTCAAGTGGGAAAATAAATATGTTAGATTACTTATTACTTTTTACCAATACTTTATATGGCATGATATTGTGTAAAATTATCAAATTAATGAATTAAAATCATAAAAAGGTAAAAAACAATGATTTTTAATTATTTTTCGACCAGACTGCCTATGACCGCTTAGCCCGCCTAATTCTGATTTTGACCCGATTTTCAGCAAAAAGGCATAAATCACCACCTAGGTCCGAGTCAGGGCGTTTTACCACCGCCTAAGGCATAAGAACCGCCTAGACGGTCACCTAGACCGATTTTTAGAACATTGGAAGAGACTATCAAACTCCTAAAGTATGACTAAAATTTACATACAATAAAAGCAGATTTAACTTTCAATAAACAAAATGAATTAAGAATAAAATCCAAATTATCATTATATTTATAGCAATCAATTATATATAATCATAACAAAATTCTTATAGTAATGACTATAACTAAAAAAATAACATGACAGTATTAGTTTTTGTTTTTATTTGTCACCACTATTTACAAACTTTTATGTTGAATCATTAAATTGTATTTTAGAAAACTAGATTTTTTTAAAAATACTTCTTATTTTTAATCCTCTAAATATTTTTGAAATATTATCCGGGTGAAAAACCAAAATACCATTTGGCGGGACGGAGTGTCCAAATTACCTGTTGAATACGCATGTCCAACATGCGAATTTTGTTTTTTTAAAATTTATAAAGGATACACATATGTGAAATGCGTATTCATTTTTTTGTTTTTAGGGAATACGCATGTGTGAAATGTGTATTCCTTGTTTTTCAAAAAAGTGAGTACGCATAGCCCACATGCGTGTCCTTTACAAAAAAACTGAAGGTTGTATACGCAGTAATGTAAAGCGTAATCTGTCGGTATTTTGGGCAGTCCGCGCGCATCTGGGTATTTTTGGCAGTTGAGGCTGGAAAATGGGGTATTCTGGACATTCTTTCAAATTAGCCTACAAGCATAAATAATATTGAATTAATTAAACCTAATATATTACATTTGTAGCCAAGGCCCAGAGAAACTTCTCTAACATTTGTTGCCAATGGCTAACTAATGTTGGCTAACTAATGTTGTGCTTATCTTGGAGCAGAAAAATGACTAGTAATCCTATATTATACGAAGTTTAGAATTAAGTAAACTTTCACAATTATTATTATTATTATTATTATTATTATTATTATTATTATTATTATTATTATTATTATTATTATTATCATTATCATTATCATTATAATTCTTATTGTTGTTGTTTTTATTGTTGTTGTTATTATTAATAAATGTTATTATTATTATTATTATTATTATTATTATTATTATTATTATTATTGTTATTCTTATATGAGTATATGTGATTAATTTCAAACCTATATTGATCTTAAATGAATATTGTATTTTTTTATCATGTTTGCATTTATAAAATAAAAATATCAACATAAGTTAATTAAAAAATAAGTGAAAAAATAATTCATATATATAATCATGTGAAATAAGAAGTAAAAATTCATATTTACACACAATTTTATAGAAATCTGTATATATATTATGCTTTTTGTACATATATATTCGAAACATTGGCTAAATTTGATCAAAATGTCTTGGTCATATTTAAGCAAAAATGACCGCCAATGGTCAAATTAAGTTAAATATGACTGAATTGCATCAGTCATTATTAGAATGGTCAAATTTAGCTAAAAAGGTCAAATTTAATTAAATTTGACGTACTAGGCCGGCCAAATTTAGCTAAATAGGTCAAATTTAAAATTTGACGGACTAAATATGAATGCTCAATTTTTCAATTTTGATAGACTAAAATTGACTTCGAACAGTCAATTTTATATTTTGACTTTTGTCATCAAAAATTTCGATAAAAATTGAATTTCTCGCCTGTTGTTACAAATGTGTCGGCCAACGAGTTAAAATCAATCAATTTTATAAATTTGACTAGGTTACTTTTGGTCAAAATTATAAATATGACTCCATTTGAGTTGGTCGAGTTTATAAAAGCGACAAATTTTGATCAAATTTAAAGTACAAAATATGATTACTATTAAAAAAATAAAAAGTTCCTTGCTTCTGAAAAATGTGCAAGTACTTTTTTTTAAATTCACTAAAAAAAATTCATACATAGTAGACACAAAGGTTCTCTAGCATATTGTAAAATTTTACTCTTAACTAATTATTTATTTATCAGGTGTTCTACAAAGATAAACCATAGTAAATTTATATTGAATAATTATTTGCGTTAAATTTGTGACGTAGCTTTGAAGCTAATTTACTAAGTCTATATCTTCAAGGCAATAAACAACTTTCTTGGTGTTCTATTAGGTGATTTACAGAGATAGACATATAAATGTGTCACACCATAGTTCTTCCATTTTGTTTGAGACGTCTTTCCTGAAGGAGGAAACTGTATATCCTCACAAAGACTCCATACTAGCGATCCTAAATAACAACATGTAACTGAAGGTGCTTCAGTTCTTCCAAACTTTATAATCATTCTCAACGGTTTATCTGGTTCCAAGAAATACCGATAAGTGCCATAAAAACTAGTTTTACCACCATGCTTTAGTTGATTGGCTTTTTACTTGTCCCATACAAATATGACATTCATCAAACTAAGTCATCACAGCTCTCACAAGTCGCACATATATGGTCATGGTCTCATCTCTCACCTCAAATTCTCCATTGACCTAGGACACCACAAGTTTCGAGTCTCCACAGACCTTCAAGTTTTTAACCCTCAAGGTTCCAGCTAAGCCAAGTCCTGCAATGTGGGCTTCATATTCCGCCTCATTATTTGTGGTAGGAAAATCTTACTTTACATTATACTCAATCAAGACACCATCGAGGCTTTGTAAAACCATCCTAGCTCCACTTGAATTTTTTCAATGCCCCATTAAATAGAGCACTCAGAACTCTTTGTTCTCAACTATCTTTTCTCAATATTGGCCATCCATGCCTTGAGTTATATCTTCCTGCCCCCGACTTCTTGGTTGTCGATAGTACATTCAACCACGAAGTCAGTCAAGACCTGACTAGGATCGATGTTCTAGGTTTATACTTAATGTCAAATTCTTCAAGCTCTATGGCCCATTTGATCAGCCTTCCACTGACCTTAGAACTATGGATGATATTTCTCAAAGGCTTATTTTTTAACACTTCAATTTTATGTGCTTGAAAGTAGGGACGTAACTTTCTTAACGTCATGAACAAGGCCAAAGCAAACTTTACTATAGTTAAATAGTTCAACTCAGCTGCGTGTAGAATCTTGTTGACATAATAGATATGTTTATGGGTTTTGGCTTCCTTTTTTACGAATACAACGCTCAAGGCTCTTTTAAAAACAACCAAGTACAAATACAGAGTTTCATTCTGAACTGGTTTGGCCAACAACGGGGCTTGAACCTTGTATTTCTTTAATTCCTTAAACGACATCTGACATTCATCGGTCCAGGAAAAATCTTTTACTTTCTTTAAAGATTTGAAGAATGGCTGGCACTTGTCTCTGGACTTGGAGATGAACCGTCCCAAAGCAGTAATCATTTCATTATGTTTCTGAATGTCCTTTACAGAGCGTGGATGTTCCATATCCAGGATGGCCTTTATCATGTTAGGATTGGCCTCAATTCCCCTCTTGGAGACTATTAATCCTAAAAACTTTCCAGATCCTACACCAAAAGAACACCTGGCGAAATTCAAAATCATCTTGTGATATCTCAAAACCTCAAAAGTTTCCCTCAAATGGGCTATATGATCAACCTTTAAAAGGCTCTTGACTAACATGTCATCTTCGTAGACCTCCATGATTTTTCCAATAGGATTCTTAAAAATCTTATTCACCAACCATTGGTAAGTGGCTCCTGCATTCTTGAGACCAAATGCCATAATCAAGATAATAAAAAATACCAAAGTTGGTGATGAATAATACCTTTTGGATTGTCATTTTTATGCATTTTGATTTGATTATAGCCGCTAAATCCATCCATGAAACTCAGCATCTCATGCCCTCCAGTGGAATCTATCAAAGTCTCTATCTGTGGGAAAGGAAAATTATCCTTTGGACATGCATCGTTCAGGTTAGTGAAGTCAACATACATCCTCCACTTTCCATTAGCTTTTTTCACCATCACCGGATTAGCCAACCATTCCATGAATTGTATTTCCTCATTGAACCCAACCTCTAAGAGCTTTTTTACCTCATGTTTTATGGCCTCTTTTCTTTTCAAAGCAAAACTCATTTTCTTTTGCTTTACTGTATTTCGGTTAGGGTCGATATTTAGCTTATGAGTTATCAATTCAAAACAATGCTCGGCATATCAACTGCTGACCACGCTAAAATGTCATTGTTCTCTTGTCAGAACTTTATCAACGTCAGGGGTTCCTTTAAAGAAGCTCCAATAAAAGTCATCTTTTTCAGGTCGCTGGGAGTCAAGGGAATTGGGATTAAATCTTTCGTTGGCTTTGTTATATATTGAATTCTCAATGATCAGAAGAAGCTCAGGATCTGGCTGTTCAGATGTCATCGGGATCTGATGTACCGTCAGGATTTGGTATGTCATCAGGATTTGTATGACATCAGTATTTGAAGACAGTCAGCATTAGAGGATTTGTTCTGTTCCTTATAATGTGGAGCAGATATCTGTTACGTCTAAGAGATAGGACTTTATCTGTTTAGTTTAAGATATGTATCAGTTTCGGTTAGTTTTAGATAATGTATATCTTAGATTAATATGTTGTAGTTGTGTAGTATATAAACACAGTTTAGGTCATCACTTAGTGAACAACACTCGAGGATCATTCGACCTAGCAGCTCTCAAGAACATCGGTATTTCTTGAGAGGATTTTGTAACAGTTTTTATCATAAATATAAAAAGCTGTTATATTTTATTACTTGTTCGAAATATTTATACAATTGTATCAAACCCCCCCTTGAACAATTGTATATTTACTGGAAAACAATTGGTATCAGAGCACACTGATAAATTTATAATCAGAAATGATCTAAACATGTCTCTGAACAAGTATGAAAGTATTAAAATTCCCATTCTAAAAGACTGAATATCCAACATGGAAGGTGAAGATGCTTATGTACCTGGAAGCTACTGATCCAGATTATCTAGACGTAATCAATGATGGACCCTTCATGCCAACAAAACTGGTGCCTGCAACTCCTTCGGTTGCTGAACACTATCAACTGAAGGAGAAGACAGAATGGACACCAGAAGAGAAAATAGTTGTGCTGAAAGATGCAAAGGTAAGAAATATTTTGCATAACAGTCTTAATTTTGTGATGTCAAATAGGGTCATAGCCTACAAGACTGCCAAAGAAATATGGGATGCTCTTGAAACTCAATATCAAGGAAACATGGCCATCAAGAAGAACAAAAGGGATGTTCTGATTCAAGAATATGAACACTGTGAGGCCAAGCCTGATGAAAGTCTCACTGATATCTATGACAGATTTCTGACTCTACTCAACAATCTGTCTTTGGTAGGAAAGGTGTATGATCGAGAGTATTCAAACACCAAGTTTTTAAGAGCATTAAGTGAAGAATGGGAGACTCAGACTTCAATCATACGATATCTGTATGATTTGGACGTAATTACTCTGGATGAAGTCTATGGCATGCTAAGAACTCATAATTTGGAGGTTCAGCAAAGGAAAGAGAGGAAAAGCAGCAAAGGGAAATCTGTTGCTTTGAAAGTTAATGATAAAGCTTCAAAAGAAAAGTCTGTTGGAGCTGTAAGAAAGAAGAACAAATTTCCAGAATTATATACTGATGATTCATCATCATATCCTGATGATGATACTGATTCTGAAACTGATGAGAACATGACAAATTCTGATGTCATGCAAATGGCTGCATTACTGGTTAAGGGCTTCAGGAGAATGCAATTCAGGAAGTCTAGGAACAACAGAAGCTTCAGGAAGAAGTTCATTGGAGGTGAAAAGAAGTCAATTGGGAGAAAAGATGGAAAGGACTCTAAAGCTGGGAAGCTAGACAGGACAAAGATCAAGTGCTACAACTGTGATGAACCTGGTCACTTTGCCTCAGATTGCAAGAAAACAAAGCATGATCAAGGGAAGAGCAAAGCCCTGATCACTTCAAGCAAGAATTGGGTGGACTCCTCTGACTCTGAAGATGAAAATACATGATATGCACTGATGGACAGTCTTGATGATCCTGCTGCTTCTGAGCCTCAGGTATAAACTCCTTTCTTCACTTTTGATACTGAAAATATATTTGAATTGAAATCTATTCTTAAATCTTTGCATGGTAGTTTTAAGAATAAGACTTTAGAAAATGATAGACTTATAACTGAAATTAAGATATTGAAATCTAGGAATGATCAGTTAGAGTCTGACTTGATACATCAGATAGATTTGAAGAAAGAATGTAAGAGAGCTAAACATACAGTTAAGATTCTTGAGGCTAGATACAGTATGTTAGAAAAGAATCTAGAGAATGAGAGAAAAACCCTTAAAGCCTGGACTGATTCGGGAAAAAAGGTTCATGAGATGATCTCAAAAAAAACCTGGAAAGAATGCCTAGGCTATAAAGATGGAATTAAGGATGTTGACACTGAAAATAAAATTTTCCTTAAAACTCCTGTTAAGTTTATTTCATCAGAAGCTGATGAACCCAAATCTACTTTTGAAAAGGGTTCAACATCAGTATCACAAGAAGAACTGGTAAATGATAAAACTCAAAAAAAGAAAAGCAAGGAAACCATTAAGTCTGTTAAGAAAAAAAAGAACATAGGACTTTTATCAGCAAATTAATTGAAAAAGAAAATATATGAGGTTATTGACATAGGACATTTTTACATCAATAATAAATTGAATTTAAAGTGCTTATGTTTATGTATTATCTAAGATTTAAAATCTTATATCACTCGGTACCCTTTCTCCTAGTACAAAATTTGTGCAACAAATAAAAAATATTGACTAACTAAAATTTATTAAAATTAACAATATTTTTTAAGATAGAAAAACTGGTAAAAAATAACTATCCACACATGTTTTATTTTAAATTTATCCATATTAAACATGTACACGACAGAGCACATTTAAAAGTCCAGTAACTATATGCATGTAAATTTGGCATCAAGTATATAACAGTTTGTGAAATTTTGTACTTTTATATGATTATAATTAAAATTTCACTGCTCACTGGTATTGGTAAGTGGTTGTTAAGTAAACATTTAGGTGTGGAAGACAGTTCACCATAATTCATAAATACATAACTGATATTGTATAAATATGGTCTTACTGATCCTCTGTAGTCCATCACTTTACTCTGAACACCAAGTCCGTTAAAAATAATCAAAGATGGTTAAGAATTCTGGGCACAAAAAGGTGTATGGCCGAGAACCCAGAGTCAGACTTCCAATAATAACAGCTGCAAGAATTTTTCAATTGACACAGGAACTAGGTCACAACAATGATGGGCAAACCATTGAATGGCTTCTCCGTGAAGCTGAGCCTGCTATCAGGCGTTATACAGGTACCGGATCAATGCCTGATGTCCCTGAATCAACTCGGTCCCTGAGTCTCCCCATGTCTCCACCATCCTCCTTTGCACCTGTAAGTGCTACTTCAACCATGAGTATCCCCCTGTCTCCGTTGTCCTCGTTTGCTACTTCAACCATGAGTCTCCCCCTATCTCCCCTGTGGTCCTTTGATACTTCGACCATGAATCTCCCCATGTCTCCACCATCCTCCTTTGCACCCGTAAATGCTACTTGGAAGCCGAGTCTCCCCGTGTCTCTACCATCCTCCTTTTCAACTATGAGTCTACCCATGTCTTCACCATCCTCCTTTGCACCAATAAGTGCTACTTCAACCCTCACTGTGACACCTCCTGGTCCTGTCTTGGTGCAAACATTAATGTGTGGCTTGGCATCTTCACATGAATCTTTTGTGGGACCTGCACTGAACCGTCCTATACCTACCATGCTAACGGGGTCAACAATGCGGGTTCCGTCCACAAGGGGAATGGTTTCTCCTACAATGGTTGATCTTGTGCCAGCATATGGATCATACATGGTGCCTCAGCAAAATATTGGAATGGCTCAGTCTAGCATGGGGGTAGTACCCACAACTGTTGTTCCTGAATCTTATATAATGCCACAAGAAAATGCTGGGCTTCCTGAGCTACCTGGCATTGAGTTTGATAATTCAGAGTTCTTTATGTCACTGCTGCAGGGAAATGACGTAGCAAATGAGGGTGGATGGTTCAATGATCATAATGATCTTTATAATCATTAGATAAGTGATCCTTGAGATGCTATAATTATTTATCTCCTAAAAAAAATTGTTATGTCACATGTAGAATTTAATCTCTTTTAATTTTTTTTCATTTTTAGTTATCACGTGATTATGTCATATCTTAAATTTAGTCTTTTACATTTTATTTTATTTTCTCTTTGTTATTTAAGATAATTAATTAAACAACTTTTCAAATTTAATCTTTTAAGATCGGGATAATGATGATCTTGATTTGCAATTCTTAGAATTTGTTATCATTTCAAACCAGAAAGTTTGTAGCTAATTTTTACAATATGCATGCTTCTTACCTTCTATCTTAATAATCTTGTTAACTTTGCATCTAAATTAATGAGATAATTTGACTTTAGAATTACAAGAAGTAAAGGTAATTCTATTTCTATGAAAGTGAACTTTAGCATGAAAAAAAAATTTAATTTTGGGTATTGTCCAAGTAGTAATTTTAGGTATTTAACTATAAATTTATAATGTATGTTACCAAAGTCATTGTTAGAGTAATTTAACAAGTAAATCCAAAATTTTATTAAATGAGTTATTATTGGGGTAAAAAAACAAAGGGATTCAATATATTACAAATTAAATATAATGTAAAAATATTTTCTCTTAGAGTATTGGAAAAAATGTTCCAACCTATACCAAAAGTTCACCTACAAGCAAATTGTTAGATGGGAAAAATCTTATAGAACATATG
This sequence comes from Apium graveolens, assembly GCF_009905375.1. Classification (NCBI taxonomy): domain Eukaryota; kingdom Viridiplantae; phylum Streptophyta; class Magnoliopsida; order Apiales; family Apiaceae; genus Apium; species Apium graveolens. The sequence continues at coordinate 55,785 of NW_027417892.1, read as the reverse complement.
GTTAAATTAAATTTGAGTATCTTGTTTACTTATTTTGAAACAATAGACATTTTATTATTGATATTTGATTAGAAAAGATGCAATATATTTTATTTAAAGTTCTATTAAAAGTGAATTACAATTTAATTATCAAAAAATTATTGGAATGTGAAATATGAAATAAGAAAGTATATAATATTTTCAATTAAATTTACTAAAATAATATATATCAATAAGTATGGTCAATGCCTTCCTCGGTTCAAAAAAAAAATATCAGTTCCAATAAATAATTTAATTTGTTAAATTTTCAGACCAAAAAAATAGAAATAAATTAAATTTAGTTACTTGTGATTTGTAAAAATCGGGAATCGGGGAAGATCGGTGGTGCTACCAATTTGGGATTAATTGAAACAGGAGATTAATCGTAGTAAAAAACGGATGTATTATAATTTTAAATTATATTTAATATATTATTATGATTATATTAGTTATTTATTAACAAATATATATTTATTATATCTTAATTTTTATATTTATTCATATTTAAATGAATATAATAATTTTAATTTTATTAAATAATTATATATACTCCAATACAGAATAATTTCTAAGGACTAATCGGATTTCAAAAATTGAATCTGTTGGATACCTTGCGGGGGATTAATCGCGAATTAATTGGTTAAATTGGAGATTTTTAGAACACTTCTTGTGATTATTATTTGCTTTTAGTTGAAGAATACTTGAAATATACCTTACACATTATTACACTTTAGTTGTCTTTATAATTATTTACATTTTAACATAAATAAAAAAAATTGTAACATATGATCTCATCAAGAAATAGTGATCGTAATTTTATTACAAAAACAATTAATTTAATGCTTGAGTTTGAAACCTAGCAACCATATGATCTGATTTTATGGGAAAAATTATAAGGGAAGAAATGATAACCAAAATATATAATTAATTCTGGTAACCTTATATACAAAAGGAACCACGTTTAAGGTTTGATGTGCTCTCTATTTAAGGAATAGTACATAGATAGATATAACAAAAGTAAACTGTTCACTAATAACTCCTATGAAATGTGACAAATTAGATTAGATAGTAGAAACCACAACTATGTAGTGCACAGCACTCAAATTTCCGAGCCCCTAAAAATTAATGAGAGCCATTAATCGAACTGATCGGAACATTAATAGGGAGAATATAAATATTATTTTTAACTTTTATTATTATAAAATGATAAATATGTCACATATTTATTTGACAAAAGAAATTAGAATAGTATTAAACAATATCTACACATTTGACATTCGTTATTTACTAATTATTGAGTTTACAATATTAACTAATATTTTAATTCACACTTTTAAGCTAATTACAATATGTCATTTTATATTTCAAGTGGGAAAATAAATATGTTAGATTACTTATTACTTTTTACCAATACTTTATATTAGAAATTGGCATGATATTATGTAAAATTATCAAATTAATGAATTAAAATCATAAAAAGGTAAAAAACAATGATTTTTAATTATTTTTCGACCAGACCGCCTATGACCGCTTAGCCCGCCTAATTCTGATTTTGACCCGATTTTCAGCAAAAAGGCATAAATCACCACCTAGGTCCGAATCAGGGCGTTTTACCACCGCCTAAGGCATAAGAACCGCCTAGACGGTCACCTAGACCGATTTTTAGAACATTGGAAGAGACTATCAAACTCGTAAAGCATGATTAAAATTTACATACAATAAAAGCAGATTTGACTTTCAATAAACAAAATGAATTAAGAATAAAATCCAAATTATTATTATTTTTATAGCAATCAATTATACATAATCATAACAAAATTCTTATAGTAATGACTATAACTAAAAAAATAACATGACAGTATTAGTTTTTATTTTTATTTGTCACCACTATTTACAAACTTTTATGTTGAATCATTAAATTGTATTTCAGAAAACTAGATTTTTTTAAAAATACTTCTTATTTTTAATCGTCTAAATATTTTTGAAATATTAGCCGGGTGAAAAACCAAAATACCCACCATTTGGGGGCTTAGTACCCAAAATACCATTTGGCGGGACGGAGTGTCCAAATTACCTGTTGAATAGGCATGTCCAACATGCGAATTTCGTTTTTTTTAAATTTATAAAGGATACACATATGTGAAATGCGTATTCATTTTTTTGTTTTTAGGGAATACGCATGTGTGAAATGTGTATTCCTTGTTTTTCAAAAAAGTGAGTACGCATAGCCCACATGCGTGTCCTTTACAAAAAAACTGAAGGTTGTATACGCAGTAATGTAAAGCGTAATCTGTCGGTATTTTGGGCAGTCCGCGCGCATCTGGGTATTTTTGGCAGTTGAGGCTGGAAAATGGGGTATTCTGGACATTCTTTCAAATTAGCCTACAAGCATAAATAATATTGAATTAATTAAACCTAATATATTACATTTGTAGCCAAGGCCCAGAGAAACTTGTCTAACATTTGTTGCCAATGGCTAACTAATGTTGGCTAACTAATGTTGTGCTTATCTTGGAGCAGAAAAATGACTAGTAATCCTATAATATACGAAGTTTAGAATTAAGTAAACTTCCACTATTATTATTATTATTATTGTTATTATTATTATTATTATTATCATTATCATTATCATTATAATTCTTGTTGTTGTTGTTTTTATTGTTGTTGTTATTATTAATAAATTTTATTATTATTATTATTATTATTATTATTATTATTATTATTATTCTTATATGAGTATATGTGATTAATTTCAAACTTATATTGATCTTAAATGTACATTGTATTTTTTTATCATGTTCGCATTTATAAAATAAAAATATCAACATAAGTTAATTAATAAATAAGTGAAAAAATAATTCATATATATAATCATGTGAAATAAGAAGTAAAAATTCATATTTACGCAAAATTTTATAGAAATCTGTATATATATTATGCTTTTTGTACATATATATTCGAATTCACACACATACACTAAATACAATATTTACCCATAAATATATTATTCTATACATTTTGTATGGTGTAATCAAAGTGAAAAGAGCAATATTCAGCTAAATTTTCATATTTCCTATATTAACACTCAACAAAAGTTATCAATTAATCATATAGTGTCATTAAGATAAAAATAAAAAGTACTACTATTTTTAAATAGGCTTAATAAAGCTAAAATAATAGCGTTGTATCTTTAAACTTCCTTTAACTTTTATATTGTTACGGAGAAACATTGGCTAAATTTGATCAAAATGTTTTGGTCATATTTAAGCAAAAATGACCGACAATGGTCAAATTAAGTTAAATATGACTGAATTGCATCGGTCATTATTAGGATGGTCAAATTTTGCTAAAAAGGTCAAATTTAATTAAATTTGACGTACTAGGCCGGTCAAATTTAGCTAAATAGGTCAAATTTAGTTAAATTTGACGGACTAAATATGATTGCTCAATTTTTCAATTTTGATAGACTAAAATTGACTTCGAACAGTTAATTTTATATTTTGACTTTTGTCATCAAAAATTTCGATAAAAATTGAATTTCCCTCCTGTTCTTACAAATGTGTCGGCCAACGAGTTAAAATCAATCAATTTTATAAATTTGACTAGGTTACTTTTGGTCAAAATTATAAATATGACTCCATTTGAGTTGGTCGAGTTTATAAAAGCGACAAATTTTGATCAAATTTAAAGTACAAAATATGATTACTATTAAAAAATAAAAAGTTCCTTGTTTCTGAAAAATGTGCAAGTACTTTTTTATAAATTCACTAAAAAAATTTCATACATAGTAGACACAAAGGTTCTCTAGCATTTTGTAAAATTTTACTCTTAACTAATTATTTGTTTATCACGTGTCCTACAAAGATAAATCATAGTAAATTTATATTGAATAATTATTTGTGTTAAATTTGTGACGTAGCTTTGAAGCTAATTTACTAAGTCTATATCTTCAAGGCAATAAACAACTTTCCTGGTGTTCTATTAGGTGTTTTACATAGATAGACATATAAATATGTCACACCATAGTTCTTCCATTTTCTTTGAGACGTCTTTCCTGAAGGAGGAAACTGCATATCCTCACAAAGACTCCATACTAGCGATCCTAAATAACAACATGTAACTGAAGGTGCTTCAGTGCCATAAAAACTAGTTTTACCACCATGCTTTAGTTGATTGGCTTTTTACTTGTCCCATACAAATATGGCATTCATCAAACTAAGTCATCACAGCTCTCACAAGTCGCACATATATGGCCATGGTCTCATCTCTCGCCTCAAATTCTCCATTGACCTGGGACACCACAAGTTTCGAGTCTCCACAGACCTTCAAGTTTTTAACCCTCAAGGTTCCAGCTAAGCCAAGTCCTGCAATGTGGGCTTCATATTTCGCCTCATTATTTGTGGTAGGAAAATCTTACTTTATATTATACTCAATCAAGACACCATCGAGGCTTTGTAAAACCATCCCAGCTCCACTTGAATTTTTTCAATGCCCCATTAAATAGAGCACTCAGAACTCTTTGTTCTCAATTATCTTTTCTCCATCTTGGCCATCCATGCCTTGAGTTATATCTTCCTGCCCCCGACTTCTTGGTTGTCGATAGTACATTCAACCACGAAGTCAGTCAAGACCTGAGCTATGATCGATGTTCTAGGCTTATACTTAATGTCAAATTCTTCAAGCTCTATGGCCCATTTGATCAGCCTTCCACTGACCTTAGAACTATGGATGATGTTTCTCAAAGGCTTATATTTTAACACTTCGATTTTATGTGCTTGGAAGTAGGGACGTAACTTTTTTAAAGTCATGACCAAGGCCAAAGCAAACTTTACTATAGTTAAATAGTTCAACTCAGCTGCGTGTAGAATCTTGTTCACATAATAGATATGTTTATGGGTTTTGGCTTCCTTTTTTACCAATACAACGCTCAAGGCTCTTTCAAAAACAACCAAGTACAAATACAGAGTTTCATTCTGAACTGGTTTGGCCAACAACGGGGCTTGAACCTTGTATTTCTTTAATTCCTTAAACGACATCTGACATTCATCGGTCCAGGAAAAATCTTTTACTTTCTTTAAAGATTTGAAGAATGGCCGGCACTTGTCTCCGGACTTGGAGATGAACCTTCCCAAAGCAGTAATCATTTCATTGTGTTTCTGAATGTCCTTTACAGAGCGTGGATGTTCCATATCCAGGATGGCCTTTATCATGTTAGGATTGGCCTCAATTCCCCTCTTGGAGACCATTAATCCTAAAAACTTTCCAGATCCTACACCAAAAGCACACCTGGTGAAATTCAACATCATCTTGTGATATCTCAAAACCTTAAAAGTTTCCCTCAAATGGGCTATATGATCAACCTTTAGAAGGCTCTTGACTAACATGTCATCTTCGTAGACCTCCATGATCTTTCCCATGATCTTTCCAATAAGATCCTTAAAAATCTTATTCACCAACCATTGGTAAGTGGCTCCTGCATTCTTGAGACCAAATGCCATAATCAAGATAATAAAAAATACCAAAGTTGGTGATGAATAATACCTTTTGGATTGTCATTTTTATGCATTTTGATTTGATTATAGCCGCTAAATCCATCCATGAAACTCAGCATCTCATGCCCTCCAGTGGAATCTATCAAAGTGTCTATCTGTGGTAAAGCAAAATTATCCTTTGGATATGCATCGTTCAGGTTAGTGAAGTCAACATACATCCTCCACTTTCCATTAGCTTTTTTCACCATCACCGGATTAGCCAACCATTCCATGAATTGTATTTCCTCATTGAACCCAACCTCTAAGAGCTTTTTTACCTCATGTTTTATGGCCTCTTTCCTTTTCAAAGTAAAACTCATTTTCTTTTGCTTTACTGTATTTCGGTTAGGGTCGATATTTAGCTTATGAGTTATCAATTCAAAATAATACTCGGCATATCAACTGCTGACCACGCAAAAATGTCATTGTTCTCTTGTCAGAACTTTATCAACGTCAGGGGTTCCTTTAAATAAGCTCCAATAAAAGTCATCTTTTTCGGGTCGCTGGGAGTCAAGGGAATTGATGAAAATAAGAAATAAAGAGATTTACAGAGAAGCTCAGCACTTTGATTATCCGTTCAACTTCTCACCGGAGAAACTTTATAATGCCCGTTTTAACTCTTGTATATTCATATGGGCATTATAATCGTTATCCGGTAATTAGATCCTTAGACAAACAAAAGCTAGACCATTGTATAGGATTTAATTTTTAATATCTTTGTAGTAGCTAGGAACTTTGTTGTTCTTAGATTGTAGCCGGTTAATTTATTTATCGGAGTGTAGCAACACCCCCGAGGATTTATATATGAATGTATACTTCCCGAATATCTTGTATTCCTCGTTTTATTTTCCCAAACACTAATCACCTCAAGGACACAGAACCACTAACCGGACACTAAATTATATATCTATAAAAGATTCGAAATAATTTTTAATTTAGTGAGTATCGTATTCAACCCCCCCCCCCTTCTACAATACTTCGAGACCTAATAGGAGTAATTGGAACCATGCCATCAACATTCTTCGAACTTTCACTATTTCCTGCAAGCTATATTTTTATAATGTCTTCAAGCACTGCCTTCACTTTCTCAAGTTGTTCCTTTGTATACTCAGAATTGACTACAAGCTTATCGTTATACAATGCATTCTCATTAAAAGTAACATCTCTACTCTAATGACCTTCTTTGTCAAATTATACCAGAAACGGTGACCCATATCATCTGAGCCATAACTAATGAAGATACACTTTTTTAATTTCGAATCAAGCGTGTCCCTGTCAGAATCTTTAACATGCACATAAGAAATACAACCAAAAACCCGCAAGTGTGAAAGATTTACTTTCTTTTCCTGCCACTGTTCTTCAAAAATCTTGAAACCCAAAGGACTTGAAGGTTTTTTATTTATGAGACACACTGTTGTGCTAATAGCATCTGGCCAAAACATCTGGACGATTTCAGTGTTAATGGTTCTGATTTTGATGTATGTCTGCATAATCTCTCTAAAGTGCTTAAACGTTGTGAAGAGGTTAATTTGGTTTTGAATTAGAAATAGTGCCACTTCATGGTCAATGAATGAGTGGTACTTGGTCATCTTATTTCTGAACCTGGCATCCAAGTTGATAAAGCAAAATTTGAGGTGATTGAGAAACTCCCTCCTCATGTTAATGTCAAGGGAGTTAGGAGTTTCTTAGGTCATGCGGGGTTTTATCGTCATTTTATCAAAGATTATTCAAAAATTACAAAACCCCTCACTCAATTGCTGTTTAAGGATGCCACTTTTGTCTTTATTGATGCTTGTTTGGAGTCCTTTTATAGGATTAAGAAAGCTTTGATAACTGCAACTATCATACAACCTCCAGATTGGAATCTTTCATTCGAAATCATTTGTGATGCAAGTGATTATGCTATTGGAGAAGTTCTCGGTCAGAGGAAAGACAAGGTATTGCACGCTATCTACTATGCAAGTAAAACCTTAGATGAAGCTCAGGGGAACTATGCTACTACTGAGAAGGAGCTTCTAGTTGTTGTCTATGCTCTTGACAAGTTTCGTGCTTATCTCATTGGTTCCAAAGTCATTGTTCACACAGATCATTCTGCACTTAAATATCTAGGAAAACAATCAGCGTGCTATGGAAGTCGATAAGGATTACACGTCCGAGGATGAGGCCTCCGATGATGAGGACTTTGATGATGGCGGCGGTGATGGCAGTGGATCGTCTGATGTTGTTTTGTCGGATTAGTTTACATTGATCGGTTTTATGACTATTGTAATTTGCTACTTTGATGGTTATGGGATGTAAATTTAATACGTTGTTATGGTTTGATACTTTGTCGGTTATTTAAGATTGCTTATTATGTAATGATATGGTTTAATCCTCCGGTTATCGGAGTTTGTAAATGATTTCGTTGGATTTAATTACTATTGTTTAATCATTAAATTTACTAGTTTGGTGGAATGATTTTAGGTAGTATAGGTTATTTATTGGATTGGATATTTGGTTGTGAATATTGTTTGGTTGTGAATATTGTTTGGTTGTTTGGTTGTTTGATTTGGTTTTGTATAGGGACTGTAGAAAAACCTGTAATTGTTTTTAAAATCAGACCTTAAAACCGACCGACAATAGGCATAATCGACCACTTTTGACCATTACAAAACCCAGAAAACCAAATATGACATTTAGGACAGTCGGTTATGACATTTAAGTTAGCTTTTGATATAAAACTAACCGATGTGCACACTTTCACCACGGTCGGTCATGAGTTTCAGTCAACTTTTTAAAAACAAACATAACCGACCACCTACGGTCGGTTATGACTTAGTGACGTGGCAACACGTGTACACAGTAACCCCACATTTGAATAAAATGTCCATGCAGTTAACCGACCACTATGTTGGTCGGTTATGAGGGTTAAACCTGACCAAAAGTCAGAGGACATAGCATATTAAAACGTCCAGCAAGTATATGCATGTAAATTTGGAGTCAAATATACACTTTGTGAAATTTTGTACTTTTGTATGATTGTAATTAAGGTCTTATTACCGATGACTAGTAAGTGGTTGTTAAGTAAAGTTTCATTTTATTTTTTGAAAGTTAAATCTACTTTTATTGTTATCTAAATTTAAATCATGTTTTAAGAGAAGATAAATTTGATAGCCTCTTCCATACATTTTTACATCAATAATAAATTGAATTTAAAGTGCTTATGTTTATGTATTATCTAAGATTTAAAATCTTATATCACTCGGTACCCTTTCTCCTAGTACAAAATCTGTGCAACAAATAAAAAATATTGACTAATTAAAATTTATTAAAATTAACAATATTTTTTAAGATAGAAAAAGTGGTAAAAAATAACTATCCACACATGTTTTATTTTAAATTTATCCATATTAAACATGTACACGACAGAGCACATTTAAAAGTGGAGTAAATATATGCATGTAAATTTGGCATCAAGTATATAACAGTTTGTGAAATTTTGTAGTTTATAATTAAAATCTCACTGCTCACTGGTATTGGTAAATGGTTGTTAAGTAAACATCTAGGTGTGGAAGACAGTTCACCATAATTCATAGTCCATCACTTTACTCTGAACACCAAGTCCGTTAAAAATAATCAAAGATGGTTAAGAATTCTGGGCACAAAAAGGTGTATGGCCGAGAACCCAGAGTCAGACTTCCAATAATAACAGCTGCAAGAATTTTTCAATTGACACAGGAACTAGGTCACAACAATGATGGGCAAACCATTGAATGGCTTTCTCCGTGAAGCTGAGCCTGCTATCAGGCGTTATACAGGTACCGGATCAATGCCAGATGTCCCTGAATCAACTCCTTTGCACCCGTAAATGCTACTTGGAAGCCAAGTCTCCCCGTGTCTCTACCATCCTCCTTTTCAACTATGAGTGTACCCATGTCTTCACCATCCTCCTTTGCACCAATAAGTGCTACTTCAACCCTCACTGTGACACCTCCTGGTCCTGTCTTTGTGCAAACATTAATGTGTGGCTTGGCATCTTCACATGAATCTTTTGTGGGACCTGCACTGAACCGTCCTATACCTACCATGCTAACGGGGTCAACAATGCGGGTTCCGTCCACAAGGGGAATGGTTGCTCCTACAATGGTTGATCTTGTGCCAGCATATGGATCATACATGGTGCCTCAGCAAAATATTGGAATGGCTCAGTCTGGCATGGGGGTAGTACCCACAACTGTTGTTCCTGAATCTTATATAATGCCACAAGAAAATGCTGGGCTTCCTGAGCTACCTGGCATTGAGTTTGATAATTCAGAATTCTTTATGTCACTGCTGCAGGGAAATGACGTAGCAAATGAGGGTGGATGGTTCAATGATCAGAATGATCTTCATAATCATTAGATAGTGATCCTTGAGATGTTATAATTATTTATCTCCTAAAAAGATGGTTATGTCACATGTAGAATTTAATCTCTTTTAATTTTTTATCATTTTTAGTTATCACCCACAAAGGTGATTATGTCATATCTTAAATTTAGTCTTTTACATTTTATTTTATTTTCTCTTTGTTATTTAAGATAATTAATCAAACAACTTTTCAAATTTAATCTTTTAAGATAGGGATAATGATGATCTTGATTTGCAATTCTTAGGATTTGTTATCATTTCAAACCAGAAAGTTTGTAGCTAATTTTTACAATATTCATGCTTTTTACTTCTATCTTAATAATCTTGTTAACTTTGCATCTAAATTAATGAGATAATTTGACTTTAGAATTACAAAAAGTAAAGGTAATTCTATTTCTCTGAAAGTGAACTTTAGCATAAAAAAAAAATTAATTTTGGGCATTGTCCAAGTAGTAATTTTAGGTATTTAACTATAAATTTATAATGTATGTTACCAAAGTCATTGTTAGAGTAATTTAAGAATTAAATCCAAAATTTTATTAAATGAGTTATTATTGGGGTAAAAAAATAAAGGGATTCAATATATTACAAATTAAATATAATGTAAAAATATTTTCTCTTAGAGTATTGGAAAAAATGTTCCAACCTATACCAAAAGTTCACCTACAAGCAAATTATTAGATGGGAAAAATCTTATAGAACATATGGTTAAATTCAATTTGAGTATCTTGTCTACTTATTTTGAAACAATAGACATTTTATTATTGATATTTGATAAGAAAAGATGCAATATATTTTATTTAAAGTTCTATTTAAAGTGAATTACAATTTAATTATCAAAAAATTATTGGAATGTGAAATATGAAATAAGAAAGTATATAATATTTTCAATTAAATTTACTAAAATAATATATATCAATAAGTATGGTCAATGCCTTCCTCGGTCCAAAAAAAATATCAGTTCCAATAAATAATTTAATTATTAAATTTTCAAACCAAAAAAATAGAAATAATTTAAATTTAGTTACTTGTGATTGTAAAAATCGGGAATCGGGGAAGATCGATGGTGCTACCAATTTGGGATTAATTGAAACAGGAGATTAATCAAAGTAAAAACGGATGTATTATAATATTAAATTATATTTAATATATTATTATGATTATATTAGTTATTTATTAACAAATATATATTTATTATATCTTAATTTTTATATTTATTCATATTTAAATGAATATAATAATTTTAATTTTATTAAATAATTATATATACTCCAATACAGAAAAATTCCTAAGGACTAATCGGATTTCAAAAATTGAATCTGTTGGATACCTTGCGGGGGATTAATCGCGAATTAATTGGTTAAATTGGAGATTTTTAGAACACTTCTTGTGATTATTATTTGCTTTTAGTTGAAGAATACTTGAAATATACCTTACACATTATTACACTTTAGTTGTCTTTATAATTATTTACATTTTAACATAAATAAAAAAAATTGTAACATATGATCTCATCAAGAAATAGTGATCGTAATTTTATTACAAAAACAATTAATTTAATGCTTGAGTTTGAAACCTAGCAACCATATGATCTGATTTTATGGGAAAAATTATAAGGGAAGAAATGATAACCAAAATATATAATTAATTTTGGTAACCTTATATACAAAAGGAACCACGTTTAAGGTTTGATGAAGTCAGTGGTCTCTATTTAAGGAATAGTACATAGATAGATATAACAAAAGTAAAGTGTTCACTAATAACTGCTATGAAATTGACAAATTAGATTAGATAGTAGAAACCACAACTATGTAGTGCACAACACTCAAATTTCCGAGCCCCTATAAATTAATGAGAGCCATTAATTGGAACATTAATCGGACTGATTAATCGGAACATTAATAGGGAGAATATAAATATTATTTTTAACTTTATTATTATAAAATGATAAATATGTCAAATATTTATTTGACAAAAGAAATTAGATTGGTATTAAACAATATCTACACATTTGACATTCGTTATTTACTAATTATTGAGTTTACAATATTAACTAATATTTCAATTCACACTTCTAAAATAATTACAATATGTCATTTTATATTTCAAGTGGGAAAATAAATATGTTAGATTACTTATTACTTTTTACCAATACTTTATATTAGAAATTGGCATGATATTGTGTAAAATTATCAAATTAATGAATTAAAATCATAAAAAGGTAAAAAACAATGATTTTTAATTATTTTTCGACCAGACCACCTATGACCGCTTAGCCCGCCTAATTTTGATTTTGACCCTATTTTCAGCAAAAAGGCATAAATCACCACCTAGGTCCGAGTCAGGGCGTTTTAACCACCGCCTAAGGCATAAGAACCGCCTAGACGGTCACCTAGACCGATTTTTAGAACATTGGAAGAGACTATCAAACTCCTAAAGCATGATTAAAATTTACATACAATAAAAGCATATTTAACTTTCAATAAACAAAATGAATTAAGAATAAAATCCAAATTATTATTATTTTTGTAAAAATCAATTATACATACATCATAACAAAATTCTTATAGTAATGACTATAACTAAAAAAATAACATGACAGTATTAGTTTTTATTTTTATTTGTCACCAGTATTTACAACTTTTATGTTGAAGTCATTAAATTGTATTTTAGAAAACTAGATTTTTTTAAAAATACTTCATATTTTTAATCCTCTAAATATTTTTGAAATATATATTATCATTTATTCAAACTAATATGGGCCTGAAATTAGCCCGGTGAAAAACCAAAATACCCACCATTTGGGGGCTTAGTACCTAAAATACCATTTGGCGGGACGGAGTGTCCAAATTACCTGTTGAATACGCATGTCCAACATGCGAATTTCGTTTTTTAAAATTTATAAAGATACACATATGTGAAATGCGTATTCATTTTTTTGTTTTTAGGGAATACGCATGTGTGAATGTGTATTCCTTATTTTCAAAAAAGTGAGTACGCATAGCCCACATGTGTGTCCTTTATAAAAAAACTGAAGGTTGTATACGCAGTAATGTAATGCGTAATCTGTCGGTATTCTGGACAGTTCGCGCGCATCTGGGTATTTTTGGCAGTTGGGGCTGGAAAATGGGGTATCTGGACATTCTTTCAAATTAGCCTACAAGCATAAATAATATTGAATTAATTAAACCTCATATGTTACATTTGTAGCCAAGGCCCAGAGAAACTTCTCTAACATTTGTTGTCAATGGCTAACTAATGTTGTGCTTATCTTGGAGCAGAAAAATGACTAGTAATCCTATAATATACGAAGTTTAGAATTAAGTAAACTTCCACTATTATTATTATTATTATTATTATTATTATTATTATTATTATTATTATTATTATTATTATTATTATTATCATTATCATTATCATTATAATTCTTGTTGTTGTTGTTTTTATTGTTGTTGTTATTATTAATAAATGTTATTATTATTATTATTATTATTATTATTATTATTATTATTATTATTCTTATATGAGTATATGTGATTAATTTCAAACTTATATTGATCTTAAATGTACATTGTATTTTTTATCATGTTCGCATTTATAAAATAAAAATATCAACATAAGTTAATTAAAAAATAAGTGAAAAAATAATTCATATATATAATCATGTGAAATAAGAAGTAAAAATTCATATTTACGCACAATTTTATAGAAATATGTATATATTATGCTTTTTGTACATATATATTCGAATTCACACACATACACTAAATACAATATTTACCCATAAATATATTATTCTATACATTTTGTATGGTGTAATCAAAGTGAAAAGAGCAATATTCAGCTAAATTTTCATATTTCCTATATTAACACTCAAGAAAAGTTATCAATTAATCATATAGTGTCATTAAGATAAAAATAAAAAGTACTACTATTTTTAAATAGGCTTAAAAAAGCTAAAATAATAGCGTTGTATCTTTAAACTTCCTTTAACTTTTATATTGTTACGGAGAAACATTGGCTAAATTTGATAAAAATGTTTTGGTCATATTTAAGCAAAAATGACCGCCAATGGTCAAATTAAGTTAAATATGACTGAATTGCATCGGTCATTATTAGGATGGTCAAATTTAGCTAAAAGGGTCAAATTTAATTAAATTTGACGTACTAGGCCGGTCAAATTTAGCTAAATAGGTCAAATTTAGTTAAATTTGACGGACTAAAATGATTGCTCAATTTTTCAATTTTGATAGACTAAAATTGACTTCGAACAGTCAATTTTATATTTGACTTTTGTCATCAAAAATTTCGATAAAAATTGAATTTCCCGCCTGTTGTTACAAATGTGTCGGCCAACGAGTTAAAATCAATCAATTTTATAAATTTGACTAGGTTACTTTTGGTCAAAATTATAAATATGACTCCATTCGAGTTGGTCGAGTTTATAAAAGCGACAATTTTTGATCAAATTTAAAGTACAAAATATGATTACTATTAAAAAAATAAAAGTTCCTTGCATCTGAAAAATGTGCAAGTACTTTTATTTAAATTCACTAAAAAAATTCATACATAGTAGACACAAAGGTTCTCTAGCATATTGTAAAATTTTACTCTTAACTAATTATTTATTTATCAGGTGTTCTACAAAGATAAACCATAGTAAATTTATATTGAATAATTATTTGCGTTAAATTTGTGACGTAGCTTTGAAGCTAATTTACTAAGTCTATATCTTAAAGGCAATAAACAACTTTCCTGGTGTTCTATTAGGTGTTTTATAGAGATAGACATATAAATGTGTCACACCAAGTTTATAGAGATAGACATATAAATGTGTCACACCATAGTTCTTCCATTTTCTTTGAGACGTCTTTCCCGAAGAAGGAAACTGCATATCCTCACAAAGACTCCATACTAGCGATCCTAAATAACAACATGTAACTGAAGGTGCTTCAGTTCTTCCAAACTTTATAATCATTCTCAACGGTTAATCTGGTTCCAAGAAATACCGATAAGTGCCATAAAAACTAGTTTTACCACCATGCTTTAGTTGATTGGCTTTTTACTTGTCCCATACAAATATGACATTCATCAAACTAAGTTATCACAGCTCTCACAAGTCACACATATATGGCCATGGTCTCATCTCTCGCCTCAAATTCTCCATTGACCTGGGACACCACAAGTTTCGAGTCTCCACAGACCTTCAAGTTTTTAACCCTCAAGGTTCCAGCTAAGCCAAGTCCTGCAATGTGGGCTTCATATTCCGCCTCATTATTTGTGGTAGGAAAATCTTACTTTATATTATACTCAATCAAGACACCATCGAGGCTTTGTAAAACCATCCCAGCTCCACTAAATAGAGCATTCAGAACTCTTTGTTCTCAACTATCTTTTCTCCATCTTGGCCATCCATGCCTTGAGTTATATCTTCCTGCCCCCGACTTCTTGGTTGTTGATAGTACATTTAACCACGAAGTCAGTCAAGACCTGAGCTATGATCGATGTTCTAGGCTTATACTTAATGTCAAATTCTTCAAGCTCTATGGCCCATTTGATCAGCCTTCCACTGACCTTAGAACTATGGATGATGTTTCTCAAAGGCTTATATTTTAACAATTCGATTTTATGTGCTTGGAAGTAGGGACGTAACTTTCTTAAAGTCATGACCAAGGCCAAAGCAAACTTTACTATAATTAAATAGTTCAACTCAGCTGCGTGTAGAATCTTGTTGACATAATAGATATGTTTATGGGTTTTGGCTTCCTTTTTTACCAATACAACGCTCAAGGCTCTTTCAAAAACAACCAAGTACAAATACAGCGTTTCATTCTGAATTGGTTTGGCCAACAACGGGGCTTGAACCTTGTATTTCTTTAATTCCTTAAACGACATCTGACATTCATCGGTCCAGGAAAAATCTTTTACTTTCTTTAAAGATTTGAAGAATGGCTGGCACTTATCTCCGGACTTGGAGATGAACCGTCCCAAAGCAGTAATCATTTCATTGTCTTTCTGAATGTCCTTTACAGAGCGTGGATGTTCCATATCCAGAATGGCCTTTATCATGTTAGGATTGGCCTCAATTCCCCTCTTGGAGACCATTAATCCTAAAACTTTCCAGATCCTACACCAAAAGCACACCTGGTGAAATTCAACATCATCTTGTGATATCTCAAAACCTCAAAAGTTTCCCTCAAATGGGCTATATGATCAACCTTTAGAAGGCTCTTGACTAACATGTCATCTTCGTAGACCTCCATGATCTTTCCAATAAGATCCTTAAAAATCTTATTCACCAACCATTGGTAAGTGGCTCATGCATTCTTGAGACCAAATGTCATAATCAAGATAATAAAAAATACCAAAGTTGGTGATGAATAATACCTTTTGGATTGTCATTTTTATGCATTTTGATTTGATTATAGCCGCTAAATCCATCCATGAAACTCAGCATCTCATGCCCTCCAGTGGAATCTATCAAAGTGTCTATCTGTGGGAAAGGAAAATTATCCTTTGGACATGCATCGTTCAGGTTAGTGAAGTCAACATACATCCTCCACTTTCCATTAGCGTTTTTCACCATCACCGGATTAGCCAACCATTCCATGAATTGTATTTCCTCATTGAACCCAACCTCTAAGAGCTATTTTACCTCATGTTTATGGCCTCTTTCCTTTTCAAAAGCAAAACTCATTTTCTTTTGCTTTACTGTATTTCGGTTAGGGTCGATATTTAGCTTATGAGTTATCAATTCAAAACAATACTCGGCATATCAACTGCTGACCACGCAAAAATGTCATTGTTCTCTTGTCAGAACTTTATCAACGTCAGGGGTTCCTTTAAAGAAGCTCCAATAAAAGTCATCTTTTTCGGGTCGCTGGGAGTCAAGGGAATTGATGAAAATAAGAAATAAAGAGATTTACAGAGAAGCTCAGCACATTGATTATCCGTTCAACTTCTCACCGGAGAAACGTTATAATGCCCGTTTTAACTCTTGTATATTCATATGGGCATTATAATCGTTATCCGGTAATTAGATCCATAGACAAACGAAAGCTAGATCATTGTATAGGATTTAATATTTAATATCTTTGTAGTAGCTAGGAACTTTGTTGTTCTTAGATTGTAGCCGGTTAATTTATTTATCGGAGTGTATCAACACCCCCGAGGATTTATATATGAATATATACTTCCCGAATATCTTGTATTCCTCGTTTTATTTTCCCAAACACTATTCACCACAAGGACACGGAACCACTAACCAGACACTAAATTATATATCTATAAAAGATTCGAAATAATTTTTAATTTAGTGAGTATCGTATTCAACCCCCCCCCCTTTCTACAATACTTCGAGACCTAATAGGAGTAATTGGAACCATGTCATCAACATTCTCCGAACTTTCACTATTTCCTGCAAGCTATATTTTTATAATGTCTTCAAGCACTGCCTTCACTTTCTCAAGTTGTTCCTTTGTATACTCAGAATCGACTACAAGCTTATCCTTATACAATGCATTCTCATTAAAAGTAACAACTCTACTTCTAATGACCTTCTTTGTCAAATTATACCAGAAACGGTGACCCATATCATCTGAGCCATAACTAATGAAGATACACTTTTTTAATTTTAGATCAAGCGTGTCCCTGTCAGAATCTTTAACATGCACATAAGAAATACAACCAAAAACCCGCAAGTGTGAAAGATTTACTTTCTTTTCCTGCCACTGTTCTTCAAAAATCTTGAAACCCAAAGGACTTGAAGAATTTTATTTATGAGACACACTGTTGTGCTAATAGCATCTGGCCAAAACATCTGGACGATTTCAGTGTTTATGGTTCTGATTTTGATGTATGTCTGCATAATCTCTCTAAGTGCTTAAACGTTGTGAAGAGGTTAATTTTGTTTTGAATTGGAAATAGTGCCACTTCATGGTCAATGAATGAGTGGTACTTGGTCATCTTATTTCTGAACCTGGCATCCAAGTTGATAAAGCAAAATTTGAGGTGATTGAGAAACTCCCTCCTCATGTTAATGTCAAGGGAGTTAGGAGTTTCTTAGGTCATGCGGGGTTTTATCGTCATTTTATCAAAGATTTTTCAAAAATTACAAAACCCCTCACTCAATTGCTGTTTAAGGATGCCACTTTTGTCTTTATTGATGCTTGTTTGGAGTCCTTTTACAGGATTAAGGAAGCTTTGATAACTGCAACTATCATACAACCTCCAGATTGGAATCTTTCATTCGAAATCATTTGTGATGCAAGTGATTATGCTATTGGAGAAGTTCTCGGTCAGAGGAAAGACAAGGTATTGCACGCTATCTACTATGCAAGTAAAACCTTGGATGAAGCTCAGGGGAACTATGCTACTACTGAGAAGGAGCTTCTAGTTGTGGTCTATGCTCTTGACAAATTTCGTGCTTATCTCATTTGTTCCAAAGTCATTGTTCACACAGATCATTCTGCACTTAAATATCTAGGAAAACAATCAGCGTGCTATGGAAGTCGATAAGGATTACACGTCCGAGGATAAGGCCTCCGATGATGAGGACTTTGATGATGGCGGCGGTGATGGTACGGGATCAATGCCTGATGTCCCTGAATCTACTCGGTCCCTGAGTCTCCCCATGTCTCCACCATCCTCCTTTGCACCTGTAAGTGCTACTTCAACCATGTGTATCCCCCTGTCTCCGTTGTCCTCCTTTGCTACTTCAACCATGAGTCCTCCCCCTATCTCCCCTGTGCTCCTTTGATACTTCGACCATGAATCTCCCCATGTCTCCACCATCCTCCTTTGCACCCGTAAATGCTACTTGGAAGCCGAGTCTCCCCGTGTCTCTACCATCCTCCTTTTCAACTATGAGTCTACCCATGTCTTCACCATCCTCCTTTGCACCAATAAGTGCTACTTCAACCCTCACTGTGACACCTCCTGGTCCTGTCTTGGTGCAAACATTAATGTGTGGCTTGGCATCTTCACATGAATCTTTTGTGGGACCTGCACTGAACCGTCCTATACCTACCATGCTAACGGGGTCAACAATGCGGGTTCCGTCCGCAAGGGGAATGGTTGCTCCTACAATGGTTGATCTTGTGCCAGCATATGGATCATACATGGTGCCTCAGCAAAATATTGGAATGGCTCAGTCTGGCATGGGGGTAGTACCCACAACTGTTGTTCCTGAATCTTATATAATGCCACAAGAAAATGCTGGGCTTCCTGAGCTACCTGGCATTGAGTTTGATAATTCAGAGTTCTTTATGTCACTGCTGCAGGGAAATGACGTAGCAAATGAGGGTGGATGGTTCAATGATCAGAATGATCTTCATAATCATTAGATAAGTGATCCTTGAGATGTTATAATTATTTATCACCTAAAAAAGATGGTTATGTCACATGTAGAATTTAATCTCTTTAATTTTTTTTCATTTTAGTTATCACCCACAAAGGTGATTATGTCATATCTTAAATTTAGTCTTTTACATTTTATTTTATTTTCTCTTTGTTATTTAAGATAATTAATCAAACAACTTTTCAAATTTAATCTTTTAAGATAGGGATAATGATGATCTTGATTTGCAATTCTTAGGATTTGTTATCATTTCAAACCAGAAAGTTTGTAGCTAATTTTTACAATATTCATGCTTCTTACCTTCTATCTTAATAATCTTGTTAACTTTGCATCTAAATTAATGAGATAATTTGACTTTAGAATTACAAGAAGTAAAGGTAATTCTATTTCTCTGAAAGTGAACTTTAGCATAAAAAAAAATTAATTTTGGGCATTGTCCAAGTAGTAATTTTAGGTATTTAACTATAAATTTATAATGTATGTTACCAAAGTCATTGTTAGAGTAATTTAACAATTAAATCCAAAATTTTATTAAATGAGTTATTATTGGGGTAAAAAAACAAAGGGATTCAATATATTACAAATTAAATATAATGTAAAAATATTTTCTCTTAGAGTATAGAAAAAATGTTCCAACCTATACCAAAAGTTCACCTACAAGCAAATTGTTAGATGAGAAAAATCTTATAGAACATATGGTTAAATTAAATTTGAGTATCTTGTTTACTTATTTTGAAACAATAGACATTTTATTATTGATATTTGATAAGAAAAGATGCAATATATTTTATTTAAAGTTCTATTTAAAGTGATTTAAAATTTAATTATCAAAAAATTATTGGAATGTGAAATATGAAATAAGAAAGTATATAATATTTTCAATTAAATTTACTAAAATAATATATATCAATAAGTATTTTCAATGCCTTCCTCGGTCCAAAAAAAATTTCAGTTCCAATAAATTATTTAATTTGTTAAATTTTCAAACCAAAAAAATAGAAATAATTTAAATTTAGTTACTCGTGATTTGTAAAAATCGGGAATCGGGGAAGATCGGTGGTGCTACCAATTTGGGATTAATTAAAACAGGAGATTAATCGTAGTAAAAAATGGATGTATTATAATATTAAATTATATTTAATATATTATTATAATTATATTAGTTATTTATTAACAAATATATATTTATTCTATCTTAATTTTTATATTTATTCATTTTAAATGAATATAATAATTTTAATTTTATTAAATAATTATATATACTCCAATACAGAAAAATTTCTAAGGACTAATCGGATTTCAAAAATTGAAGGGGATTAATCGCGAATTAATTGGTTAAATTGGAGATTTTTAGAACACTTCTTGTGATTATTATTTGCTTTTAGTTGAAGAATACTTGAAATATACCTTACACATTATTACACTTTAGTTGTCTTTATAATTATTTAAATTTTAACATAAATAAAAAAAATTGTAACATATGATCTCATCAAGAAATAGTGATCGTAATTTTATTACAAAAACAATTAATTTAATGCTTGAGTTTGAAACCTAGCAACCATATGATCTGATTTTATGGGAAAAATTATAAGGGAAGAAATGATAACCAAAATATATAATTAATTTGGTAACCTTATATACAAAAGGAACCACGTTTAAGGTTTGATAAAGTCAGTGGTCTCTATTTAAGGAATAGTAATAGATAGATATAACAAAAGTAAAGTGTTCACTAATAACTGCTATGAAATTGACAAATTAGATTAGATAGTAGAAACCACAACTATGTAGTGCACAACACTCAAATTTCCGAGCCCCTAAAAATTAATGAGAGCCATTAATTGGAACATTAATCGAACTGATTAATCGGACTGATTAATCGGAACATTAATAGGAAGAATATAAATATTATTTTTAACTTTTATTATTATAAAATGATAAATATGTCAGATATTTATTTGACAAAAAGAAATTAGAATGGTATTAAATAATATCTACACATTTGACATTCGTTATTTACTAATTATTGAGTTTACAATATTAACTAATATTTTAATTCACACTTCTAAGCTAATTACAATATGTCATTTTATATTTCAAGTGGGAAAATAAATATGTTAGATTACTTATTACTTTTTACCAATACTTTATATTAGAATTGGCATGATATTGTGTAAAATTATCAAATTAATGAATTAAAATCATAAAAAGGTAAAAAACAATGATTTTAATTATTTTTCGACCAGGCCGCCTATGACTGCTTAGCCCGCCTAATTCTGATTTTGACCCGTTTTCAGCAAAAAGGCATAAATCACCACCTAGGTCCGAGTCAGGGCGTTTTAACCACCACCTAAGGCATAAGAATAGCCTAGACGGTCACCTAGACCGATTTTTAGAACATTGGAAGAGACTATCAAACTCCTAAAGCATGATTAAAATTTACATACAATAAAAGCAGATTTAACTTTCAAATAAACAAAATGAATTAAGAATAAAATCCAAATTATTATTATTTTTATAGCAATCAATTATACATAATCATAACAAAATTCTTATAGTAATGACTATAACTAATTTTTATTTTTATTTGTCACCACTATTTACAAACTTTTATGTTGAATCATTAAATTGTATTTAGAAAACTAGATTTTTTATAAAATACTTCTTATTTTTAATCCTCTAAATATTTTTGAAATATTAGTCGGGTGAAAAAACCAAATATTCCACCATTTGGGGGCTTAGTACCCAAAATACCATTTGGCGGGACGGAGTGTCCAAATTACCTGTTGAATACGCATGTCCAACATGCGAATTTCATTTTTTTAAAACTTATAAAGGATACACATATGTGAAATGCGAAATGCGTATTCATTTTTTTTGTTTTTAAGGAATACGCATGTGTGAAATGTGTATTCCTTGTTGTTCAAAAAAGTGAGTACGCATAGCCCACATGCGTGTCCTTTACAAAAAAACTGAAGGTTGTATACGCAGTAATGTAAAGCGTAATATGTCGGTATTTTGGGCAATCCACGCGCATCTGGGTATTTTTGGCAGTTGGGGCTGGAAAATGGGGTATTCTGGACATTCTTTCAAATTAGCCTACAAGCATAAATAATATTGAATTAATTAAACCTAATATGTTACATTTGTAGCCAAGGCCCAGAGAAACTTCTCTAACATTTGTTGCCAATGGCTAACTAATGTGGCTAACTAATGTTGTGCTTATCTTGGAGCAGAAAAATGACTAGTAATCCTATAATATACGAGTTTAGAATTAAGTAAACTTCCACTATTATTATTATTATTATTATTATTATTATTATTATTATTATTATTATTATTATCATTATCATTATCATTATCATTATAATTCTTGTTGTTGTTATTTTTATTGTTGTTGTTATTATTAATAAATGTTATTATTATTATTATTATTATTTATTCTTATATAAGTATATGTGATTAATTTCAAACCTATATTGATCTTAAATGTACATTGTATTTTTTATCATGTTCGCATTTATAAAATAAAAATATCAACATAAGTTAATTAAAAAAATAAGTGAAAAATAATTCATATATATAATCATGTGAAATAAGAAGTAAAAATTCATATTACGCACAATTTTATAGAAATCTGATATATATTAATGTTTTGTACATATATATTCGATTCACACACATACACTAAATACAATATTTACCCATAAATATATTATTCTATACATTTGTATGGTGTAATCAAAGTGAAAAGAGCAATATTCAGCTAAATTTTCATATTTCCTATATTAACACTCAAGAAAAGTTATCAATTAATCATATAGTGTCATTAAGATAAAAATAAAAAATTACTACTATTTTTAAATAGGCTTAATAAAGCTAAAATAATAGCGTTGTATCTTTAAACTTCCTTTAACTTTTATATTGTTACTGAGAAACATTGGCTAAATTTGATCAAAATGTTTTGGTCATATTTAAGTAAAAATGACCGTCAATGGTCAAATTAAGTTAAATATGACTGAATTGCATCGGTCATTATTAGGATGGTCAAATTTAGCTAAAATGTCAATTTAATTAAATTTGACGTACTAGGCCGGTCAAATTTAGCTAAATAGGTCAAATTTAGTTAAATTTGACGGACTAAATATGATTGCTCAATTTTTCAATTTTGATAGACTAAAATTGACTTCGAACAGTCAATTTTATATTTTGACTTTTGTCATCAAAAATTTCGATAAAAAATTGAATTTCCCGCTTGTTGTTACAAATGTGTCGCCAACGAGTTAAAATCAATCAATTTTATAAATTTGACTAGGTTACTTTTGGTCAAAATTATAAATATGACTCCATTTGAGTTGGTCGAGTTTATAAAAGCGACAAATTTTGATCAAATTAAAGTACAAAATATGATTACTATAAAAAATAAAAAGTTCCTTGCTTCTGAAAAATGTGCAAAGTACTTTTTTTAAATTCACTAAAAAAAATTCATACTTAGTAGACACAAAGGTTTCTCTAGCATATTGTAAAATTTTCACTCTTAACTAATTATTTGTTTATCAGGTGTTCTACAAAGATAAACCATAGTAAATTTATATTGAATAATTATTTGTGTTAAATTTGTGACGTAGCTTTGAAGCTAATTACTAAGTCTATATCTTCAAGGCAATAAACAACTTTCCTGGTCAGTTCTATTAGGTGTTTTACAGAGATAGACATATAAATGTGTCACACCATAGTTCTTCCATTTTCTTTGAGACGTCTTTCCTGAAGGAGGAAATTGCATATCCTCACAAAGACTACATACTAGCGATCCTAAATAACGACATGAACAAAATGTGCTTCAGTTCTTCCAAACTTTATAATCATTCTCAACGGTTTATCTGGTTCCAAGAAATACCGATAAGTGCCATAAAACCTAGTTTTACACCACCATGCTTTAGTTGATTGGCTTTTACTTGTCCCATACAAATATGACATTCATCAAACTAGTCATCACAGCTCTCACAAGTCGCACATATATGGCCATGGTCCTCATCTCTCGCCTCAAATTCTCCATTGACATGGACACCACAAGTTTCGAGTCTCCACAGACCTTCAAGTTTTTAAACCCTCAAGGTTCCAACTAAGCCAAGTCCTCCAATATGGGCTTCATATTCCGCCTCATTATTTGTGGTAAGAAAATCTTACTTTATATTATACTCAATCAAGACACCATTGCGGCTTTGTAAAACCATCCCAGCTCCACTTGAATTTTTTCAATGCCCCATTAAATAGAGCACTCAGAACTCTTTGTTCTCAACTATCTTTTCTCCATATTGGCCATCCATGCCTTGAGTTATATCTTCCTGCCCCCGACTTCTTGTTGTCGATAGTACATTCAAACCACGAAGTCAGTCCAAGACCTGAGCTATGATCGATGTTCTAGGTTTATACTTAATGTCAAATTCTTCAAGCTCTATGGCCCATTTCATCAGCCTTCCACTGACCTTAGAACTATGGATGATGTTTCTCAAAGGCTTATTTTTTAACACTTCGATTTTATGTGCTTGGAAGTAGGGACGTAACTTTCTTAAAGTCATGACCAAGGCCAAAGCAAACTTTACTATAGTTAAATAGTTAACTCAGCTGCGTGTAGAATCTTGTTGACATAATAGATATGTTTATGGGTTTTGGCTTCCTTTTTTACCAATACAACGCTCAAGGCTCTTTCAAAACAACCAAGTACAAATACAGAGTTTCATTCTGAACTGGTTTGGCCAACAACGGGGCTTGAACCTTGTATTTCTTTAATTCCTTAAACGACATCTGACATTCATCGGTCCAGGAAAAATCTTTTACTTTCTTTAAAGATTTGAAGAATGGCTGGCACTTGTCTCCGGACTTGGAGATGAACCGTCCCAAAGCAGTAATCATTTCATTGTTTCTGAATGTCCTTTACAGAGCGTGGATGTTCCATATCCAGGATGGCCTTTATCATGTTAGGATTGGCCTCAATTCCCCTCTTGGAGACCATTAATCCTAAAAACTTTCCAGATCCTACACCAAAAGAACACCTGGCGAAATTCAACATCATCTTGTGATATCTCAAAACCTCAAAAGTTTCCCTCAAATGGGCTATATGATCAACCTTTAGAAGGCTCTTGACTAACATGTCATCTTCGTAGACCTCCATGATTTTCCAATAAGATCCTTAAAAATCTTTTCACCAACCATTGGTAAGTGGCTCCTGCATTCTTGAGACCAAATGCCATAATCAAGATAATAAAAAATACCAAAGTTGGTGATGAATAATACCTTTTGGATTGTCATTTTTATGCATTTTGATTTGATTATAGCCTCTAAATCCATCCATGAAACTCAGCATCTCATGCCCTCCAGTGGAATCTATCAAAGTCTCTATCTGTGGGAAAGGAAAATTATCCTTTGGCATGCATCGTTCAGGTTAGTGAAGTCAACATACATCCTCCACTTTCCATTAGCTTTTTTCACCATCACCGGATTAGCCAACCATTCCATGAATTGTATTTCCTCATTGAACCCAACCTCTAAGAGCTTTTTTACCTCATGTTTTATGGCCTCTTTTCTTTTCAAAGCAAAACTCATTTTCTTTTGTTTACTGTATTTCGGTTAGGGTCGATATTTAGCTTATGAGTTATCAATTCAAAACAATATCGGCATATCAACTGCTGACCACGCAAAAATGTCATTGTTCTCTTGTCAGAACTTTATCAACGTCAGGGGTTCCTTTAAAGAAGCTCCAATAAAAGTCATCTTTTTCAGGTCGCTGGGAGTCAAGGGAATTGGGATTAAATCTTTTGTTGGCTTTGTTATATATTGAATTCTCAATGATCAGAAGAAGCTCAGGATCTGGCTGTTCAGATGTCATCGGGATCTGATGTACCGTCAGGATTTGGTATGTCATCAGGATTTGTATGACATCAGTATTTGAAGACAGTCAGCATTAGAGGATTTGTTCTGTTCCTTATAATGTGGAGCAGATATCTGTTACGTCTGAGAGATAGGACTTTATCTGTTTAGTTTAAGATATGTATCAGTTTCGGTTAGTTTTTGATAATGTATATCTTAGATTAATATGTTGTAGTTGTAGTATATAAACACAGTTTAGGTCATCACTTAGTGAACAACACTCGAGGATCATTCGACCTAGCAGCTCTCAAGAACATCGGTATTTCTTGAGAGGATTTTGTAACAGTTTTTATCATAAATATAAAAAGCTGTTATATTTTATTACTTGTTCGAAATATTTATACAATTGTATCAACCCCCCCCCCCTTGAACAATTGTATCTTTACTGGGAAACAATTGGTATCAGAGCACACTGATAAATTTATAATCAGAAACGATCTAAACATGTCTCTGAACAAGTATGAAAGTATTAAAATTCCATTCTAAAAGACTGAATATCCAACATGGAAGGTGAAGATGCTCATGTACCTGGAAGCTACAGATCCAGATTATCTAGACGTAATCAATGATGGACCCTTCATGCCAACAAAACTGGTGCCTGCAACTCTTCGGTTGCTGAACACTATCAACTGAAGGAGAAGACAGAATGGACACCAGAAGAGAAAAGTTGTGCTGAAAGATGCAAAGGTAAGAAACATTTTGCATAACAGTCTTAATTCTGTGATGTCAAATAGGGTCATAGCCTACAGACGCCAAAGAAATATGGGATGCTCTTGAAATCAATGTCAAGGAAAACATGGCCATCTAAGAAGAAAAAAGGGATGTTCTGATTCAATAATATGAACACTTGAGGCCAAGCCTGATGAAAGTCTCACTGATATCTATGACAGATTTCGACTCGACTCAAACAATCTGCTTTGGTAGGAAAGGTGTATGATCGAGAGGATTCAAACACCAAGTTTAAGAGCATTAAGTGAAGAATGGAGAGACTCAGACTTCAATCATACGATATCAGTATGATTTGGACGTAATTACTCTGATGAAGTCTATGGCATGCTAAGAACTCATAATTTGGAGGTTCAGCAAAGGAGAGAGAGGAAAAGCAAAGCAAGGGAAATGTTGCTTGAAAGTTAATGATAAAGCTTCAAAAGAAAAGTCTGTTGGAGCTGTACGAAAGAAGAACAAATTGCCAGAATTAAACTGATGATTATCATCATCATATCCTGATGATGATACTGATTCTGAAACTGATGAGAACATAACAAATTTGATGTCATGCAAAATGGCGGCCATTACTGGTTAAGGGCTTCAGGAGAATGCAATTCAGGAAGTCTAGGAAAACAGAAGCTTCAGGAAGAAGTTCATTGGAGGTGAAAAGAAGTCAATTGGGAGAAAAGATGGAAAGGACTCTAAAGATGGGAAGCTAGACAAGGACAAAGATCAAGTGCTACAACTGTGATGAACCTGGTCACTTGCCTCAGGTGCAGAAGAATTGGGTGGACTCCTCTGACTCTGAAGATGAAAATACATGATATGCACTGATGGACAGTCTTGATGATCTGTGCTTCTGAGCCTAAGGTATAAACTCCTTTCTTCACTTTTGATACTGAAATATATCTGAATTGAAATCTATTCTTAAATCTTTGCATGGTAGTTTTAAGAATAAGACTTTAGAAAATGATAGACTTATAACTGAAATTAAGACATTGAAATCTAGGAATGATCAGTTAGAGTCTGACTTGATATCAGATAGATTTGAAGGAAGAATGTAAGAGAGCTAAATATACAGTTAAGATTCTTGAGGCTAGATACAGTATGTTAGAAAAGAATCTAGAGAATGAGAGAAAAACCCTTAAAGCCTGGACTGATTCAGGAAAAAAGGTTCATGAGATGATCTCAAAGAAAACCTGGAAAGAATGCCTAAGCTATAAATATGGAATTAAGGATGTTGACACTGAAAATAAAATTTCCCTTAAAACTCCTGTTAGTTTATTTCATCAGAAGCTGATGAACCCAAATCTACTTTTGAAAAGGGTTCAACATCAGTATCACAAGAAGAACTGGTAAATGATAAAACTCAAAGAAAGAAAAGCAAGGAAACCATTAAGTCTGTTAAGAAAAAAAAGAACATAGGACTTTTATCAGCAAATTAATTGAAAAGAAAATATCTGAGGTTATTGACATAGGACATTTTTACATCAATAATAAATTGAATTTAAAGTGCTTATGTTTATGTATTATCTAAGATTTAAAATCTTATATCACTCGGTACCCTTTCTCCTAGTACAAAATTGTGCAACAAATAAAAAATATTGACTAACTAAAATTTATTAAAATTAACAATATTTTTTAAGATAGAAAAACTGGTAAAAAATAACTATCCACACATGTTTTATTTTAAATTTATCCATATTAAACATGTACACGACAGAGCACATTTAAAAGTCCAGTAACTATATGCATGTAAATTTGGCATCAAGTATATAACGGTTTGTGAAATTTTGTACTTTTATATGATATAATTAAATTAAAATTTCACTGCTCACTGGTATTAGTAAGTGGTTGTTAAGTAAACATTTAGGTGTGGAAGACAGTTCACCATAATTCATAAATACATAACTGATATTGTATAAATATGGTCTTACTGATCCTCTGTAGTCCATCACTTTACTCTGAACACCAAGTCCGTTAAAAATAATCAAAGATGGTTAAGAATTCTGGGCACAAAAAGGTGTATGGCGAGAACCCAGAGTCAGACTTCCAATAATAACAGCTGCAAGAATTTTTCAATTGACACAGGAACTAGGTCACAACAATGATGGGCAAACCATTGAATGGCTTCTCCGTGAAGCTGAGCCTGCTATCAGGCGTTATACAGGTACCGGATCAATGCCTGATGTCCCTGAATCAACTCGGTCCCTGAGTCTCCCCATGTCTCCACCATCCTCCTTTGCACCTGTAAGTGCTACTTCAACCATGAGTATCCCCCTGTCTCCGTTGTCCTCCTTTGCTACTTCAACCATGAGTCTCCCCCTATCTCCCCTGTGCTCCTTTGATACTTCGACCATGAATCTCCCCATGTCTCCACCATCCTCCTTTGCACCCGTAAATGCTACTTGGAAGCCGAGTCTCCCCGTGTCTCTACCATCCTCCTTTTCAACTATGAGTCTACCCATGTCTTCACCATCCTCCTTTGCACCAATAAGTGCTACTTCAACCCTCACTGTGACACCTCCTGGTCCTGTCTTGGTGCAAACATTAATGTGTGGCTTGGCATCTTCACATGAATCTTTTGTGGGACCTGCACTGAACCGTCCTATACCTACCATGCTAACGGGGTCAACAATGCGGGTTCCGTCCACAAGGGGAATGGTTGCTCCTACAATGGTTGATCTTGTGCCAGCATATGGATCATACATGGTGCCTCAGCAAAATATTGGAATGGCTCAGTCTGGCATGGGGGTAGTACCCACAACTGTTGTTCCTGAATCTTATATAATGCCACAAGAAAATGCTGGGCTTCCTGAGCTACCTGGCATTGAGTTTGATAATTCAGAGTTCTTTATGTCACTGCTGCAGGGAAATGACGTAGCAAATGAGGGTGGATGGTTCAATGATCAGAATGATCTTCATAATCATTAGATAAGTGATCCTTGAGATGTTATAATTATTTATCTCCTAAAAAGTGGTTATGTCACATGTAGAATTTAATCTCTTTTAATTTTTTTTCATTTTTAGTTATCACCCACAAAGGTGATTATGTCATATCTTAAATTTAGTCTTTTACATTTTATTTTATTTTCTCTTTGTTATTTAAGATAATTAATTAAACAACTTTTCAAATTTAATCTTTTAAGATCGGGATAATGATGATCTTGATTTGCTAGGATTTTTATCATTTCAACCAGAAAGTTTGTAGCTAATTTTTACAATATTCATGCTTCTTACCTTCTATCTTAATAATCTTGTTAACTTTGCATCTAAATTAATGAGATAATTTGACTTTAGAATTACAAGAAGTAAAGGTAATTCTATTTCTCTGAAAGTGAACTTTAGCATAAAAAAAATTAATTTTGGGTATTGTCCAAGTAGTAATTTTAGGTATTTAACTATAAATTTATAATGTATGTTACCAAAGTCATTGTTAGAGTAATTTAACAATTAAATCCAAAATTTTATTAATGAGTTATTATTGGGGTAAAAAAACAAAGGATTCAATATATTACAAATTAAATATAATGTAAAAATATTTTCTCTTAGAGATTGGAAAAAATGTTCCAACCTATACCAAAAGTTCACCTACAAGCAAATTGTTAGATGGGAAAAATCTTATAGAACATATGGTTAAATTGAGTATCTTGTTTACTTATTTTGAAACAATAGACATTTTATTATTGATATTTGATAGAAAAGATGCAATATATTTTATTTAAAGTTCTATTTAAAGTGAATTACAATTTAATTATCAAAAAATATTGGAATGTGAAATATGAAATAAGAAAGTATATAATATTTTCAATTAAATTTACTAAAATAATATATATCAATAAGTATGGTCAATGCCTTCCTCGGTTCAAAAAAAATATCAGTTCCAATAAATAATTTAATTTGTTAAATTTTCAAACCAAAAAATAGAAATAATTTAAATTTAGTTACTTGTGATTTGTAAAAATCGGGAATCGGGGAAGATCGGTGGTGCTACCAATTTGGGATTAATTGAAACAGGAGATTAATCGTAGTAAAAAACGGATGTATTATAATATTAAATTATATTTAATATATTATTATGATATATTAGTTATTTATTAACAAATATATTTATTATATCTTAATTTTTATATTTATTCATATTTAAATGAATATAATAATTTTAATTTTATTAAATAATTATATATACTCCAATACAGAAAAATTTCTAAGGACTAATCGGATTTCAAAAATTGAATTGTTGGATACCTTGCGGGGGATTAATCGCGAATTAATTGGTTAAATTGGAGATTTTTAGAACATTCTTGTGATTATTTGCTTTTAGTTGAAGAATACTTGAAATATACCTTACACATTATTACACTTTAGTTGTCTTTATAATTATTTACATTTTAACATAAATAAAAAAAATTGTAACATATGATCTCATCAAGAAATAGTGATCGTAATTTTATTACAAAAACAATTAATTTAATGCTTGAGTTTGAAACCTAGCAACCATATGATCTGATTTTATGGGAAAAATTATAAGGGAAGAAATGATAACCAAAATATATAATTAATTTTGGTAACCTTATATACAAAAGGAACCACGTTTAAGGTTTGATGAAGTCAGTGGTCTAGTACATAGATAGATATAACAAAAGTAAAGTGTTCACTAATAACTGCTATGAAATCTGACAAATTAGATTAGATAGTAGAAACCACAACTATGTAGTGCACAGCACTCAAATTTCCGAGCCCCTAAAAATTAATGAGAGTCATTAATTGGAACATTAATCCGACTGATTAATCGGAACATTAATAGGGAGAATATAAATATTATTTTTAACTTTTATTATTATAAAATGATAAATATGTCAGATATTTATTTGACAAAAGAAATTAGAATGGTATTAAACAATATCTACACATTTGACATTCGTTATTTACTAATTATTGAGTTTACAATATTAACTAATATTTTAATTCACACTTCTAAGCTAATTACAATATGTCATTTTATATTTCAAGTGGGAAAATAAATATGTTAGATTACTTATTACTTTTTACCAATACTTTATATTAGAAATTGGCATGATATTGTGTAAAATTATCAAATTAATGAATTAAAATCATAAAAAGGTAAAAAACAATGATTTTTAATTATTTTTCGACGAGACCGCCTATGACCGCTTAGCCCGCCTAATTCTGATTTTGACCCGATTTTCAGCAAAAAGGCATAAATCACCACCTAGGTCCGAGTCAGGGCATTTTACCACCGCCTAAGGCATAAGAACAGCCTAGACGGTCACCTAGACCGATTTTTAGAACATTGGAAGAGACTATCAAACTCCTAAAGCATGATTAAAATTTACATACAATAAAAGCAGATTTAACTTTCAATAAACAAAATGAATTAAGAATAAAATCCAAATTATTATTATTTTTATAGCAATCAATTATACATAATCATAACAAAATTCTTATAGTAATGACTATAACTAAAAAAATAACATGACAGTATTAGTTTTTATTTTTATTTGTCACCACTATTTACAAACTTTTATGTTGAATCATTAAATTGTATTTTAGAAAACTAGATTTTTTAAAAATATTCTTATTTTTAATCCTCTAAATATTTTTGAAATATTAGCCGGGTGAAAAACCAAAATACCCACCATTTGGGGGCTTAGTACCCAAAATACCATTTGGCGGGACGGAGTGTCCAAATTACCTGTTAAATACGCATGTCCAACATGCGAATTTCGTTTTTTTAAAATTTATAAAGGATACACATATGTGAAATGCGAAATGCGTATTCATTTTTTGTTTTTAGGGAATACGCATGTGTGAAATGTGTATTCCTTTTTCAAAAAAGTGAGTACGCATAGCCCACATGCGTGTCCTTTACAAAAAAACTGAAGGTTGTATACGCAGTAATGTAAAGCGTAATCTGTCGGTATTTTGGGCAGTCCGCGCGCATCGGGTATTTTTGGCAGTTGGGGCTGGAAAATGGGGTATTCTGGACATTCTTTCAAATTAGCCTACAAGCATAAATAATATTGAATTAATTAAACCTAATATGTTACATTTGTAGCCAAGGCCCAGAGAAACTTCTCTAACATTTGTTGCCAATGGCTAACTAATGTTGGCTAACTAATGTTGTGCTTATCTTGGAGCAGAAAAATGACTAGTAATCCTATAATATACGAAGTTTAGAATTAAGTAAACTTCCACTATATTATTATTATTATATTATTATTATTATTATTATATTATTATTATTTTACATTATCATTATCATTATAATTCTTGTTGTTGTTGTTTTTATTGTTGTTGTTATTATTAATAAATTATTATTATTATTATTATTATTGTTATTCTTATATGAGTATATGTGATTAATTTCAAACTTATATTGATCTTAAATGTACATTGTATTTTTTTATCATGTTCGCATTTATAAAATAAAAATATCAACATAAGTTAATTAAAAATAAGTGAAAAAATAATTCATATATATAATCATGTGAAATAAGAAGTAAAAATTCATATTTACGCACAATTTTATAGAAATCTGTATATATTATGCTTTTTGTACATATATATTCGAATTCACACACATACACTAAATATTTACCCATAAATATATTATTCTATACATTTTGTATGGTGTAATCAAAGTGAAAAAGCTAAATTTTCATATTTCCTATATTAACACTCAAGAAAAGTTATCAATTAATCATATAGTGTCATTAAGATAAAAATAAAAAGTACTACTTTTTAAATAGGCTTAATAAAGCTAAAATAATAGCGTTGTATCTTTAAACTTCCTTTAACTTTTATATTGTTACGGAGAAACATTGGCTAAATTTGATCAAAATGTTTTGGTCATATTTAAGCAAAAATGACCGCCAATGGTCAAATTAAGTTAAATATGACTGAATTGCATCGGTCATTATTAGGATGGTCAAATTTAGCTAAAAAGGTCATATTTAATTAAATTTGACGTACTAGGCCGGTCAAATTTAGCTAAATAGGTCAAATTTAGTTAAATTTGACGGACTAAATATGATTGCTCAATTTTTCAATTTTGATAGACTAAAATTGACTTCGAACAGTCAATTTTATATTTTGACTTTTGTCATCAAAAATTTCGATAAAAATTGAATTTCCCGCTGTTGTTACAAATGTGTCGGCCAACGAGTTAAAATCAATCAATTTTATAAATTTGACTAGGTTATTTTGGTCAAAATTATAAATATGACTCCATTTGAGTTGGTCGAGTTTATAAAAGCGACAAATTTTGATCAAATTTAAAGTACAAAATATGATTACTATTAAAAAAATAAAAAGTTCCTTGCTTCTGAAAAATGTGCAAGTACTTTTTTTAAAATTCACTAAAAAAATTTCATACATAGTAGACACAAATGTTCTCTAGCATATTGTAAAATTTTACTCTTAACTAATTATTTGTTTATCAGGTATTCTACAAAGATAAACCATAGTAAATTTATATTGAATAATTATTTGTGTTAAATTTGTGACGTAGCTTTGAAGCTAATTTACTAAGTCTATATCTTCAAGGCAATAAACAACTTTCCTGGTGTTCTATTAGGTGTTTTACAGAGATAGACATATAAATGTGTCACACCATAGTTCTTCCATTTTCTTTGAGACGTCTTTCCTGAAGGAGGAAACTGCATATCCTCACAAAGACTCCATACTAGCGATCCTAAATAACAACATGTAACTGAATGTGCTTCAGTTCTTCCAAACTTTATAATCATTCTCAACGGTTTATCTGGTTCCAAGAAATACTGATAAGTGCCATAAAAACTAGTTTTACCACCATGCTTTAGTTGATTGGCTTTTTACTTGTCCCATACAAATATGACATTCATCAAACTAAGTCATCACAGCTCTCACAAGTCGCACATATATGGCCATGGTGTCATCTCTCGCCTCAAATTCTCCATTGACTGGGACACCACAAGTTTCGAGTCTCCACAGACCTTCAAGTTTTTAACCCTCAAGGTTCCAGCTAAGCCAAGTCCTGCAATGTGGGCTTCATATTCCGCCTCATTATTTGTGGTAGGAAAATCTTACTTATATTATACTCAATCAAGACACCATCGAGGCTTTATAAAACCATCCCAGCTCCACTTGAATTTTTTCAATGCCCCATTAAATAGAGCACTCAGAACTCTTTGTTCTCAACTATCTTTTCTCCATCTTGGCCATCCATGCCTTGAGTTATATCTTCCTGCCCCCGACTTCTTGGTTGTCGATAGTACATTCAACCACGAAGTCAGTCTGAGCTATGATCGATGTTCTAGGCTTATACTTAATGTCAAATTCTTCAAGCTCTATGGCCCATTTGATCAGCCTTCCACTGACCTTAGAACTATGGATGATGTTTCTCAAAGGCTTATTTTTTAACACTTCAATTTTATGTGCTTCGAAGTAGGGACGTAACTTTCTTAAAGTCATGACCAAGGCCAAAGCAAACTTTACTATAGTTAAATAGTTCAACTCAGCTGTAGAATCTTGTTGACATATTTGATATGTTTATGGGTTTTGGCTTCCTTTTTTACCAATAATCGAGATTTTTTTGGGTTTTGGCTTCCTTTTTACCAATACAACGCTCAAGGCTCTTTCAAAAACACCAAGTACAAATACAGAGTTTCATTCTGAACTAGTTTGGCCAACAACGGGGCTTGAACCTTGTATTTCTTTAATTCCTTAAACGACATCTGACATTCATCGGTCCAGGAAAAATCTTTTACTTTCTTTAAAGATTTGAAGAATGGCTGGCACTTGTCTCCGGACATGGAGATGAACCGTCCCAAAGCATAATCATTTCATTGTGTTTCTGAATGTCCTTTACAGAGCGTGGATGTTCCATATCCAGGATGGCCTTTATCATGTTAGGATTGGCCTCAATTCCCCTCTTGGAGACCATTAATCCTAAAAACTTTCCAGATCCTACACCAAAAGAACACCTGGCGAAATTCAATCATCTTGTGATATCTCAAAACCTCAAAAGTTTCCCTCAAATGGGCTATATGAACAACCTTTAGAAGGCTCTTGACTAACATGTCATCTTCGTAGACCTCCATGATCTTTCCGATGAGATCCTTAAAAATCTTATTCACTAACCATTGGTAAGTGGCTCCTGCATTCTTGAGACCAAATGTCATAATCAAGATAATAAAAAATACCAAAGTTGGTGATGAATAATACCTTTTGGATTGTCATTTTTATGTATTTTTTGATTATAGCCGCTAAATCCATCCATGAAACTCAGCATCTCATGCCCTCCAGTGGAATCTATCAAAGTGTCTATCTGTGGGAAAGGAAAATTATCCTTTAGACATGCATCGTTCAGGTTAGTGAAGTCAACATACATCCTCCACTTTCCATTAGCTTTTTTCACCATCACCGGATTAGCCAACCATTCCATGAATTGTATTTCCTCATTGAACCCAACCTTAAGAGCTTTTTTACCTCATGTTTTATGGCCTCTTTTCTTTTCAAAGCAAACTCATTTTCTTTTGCTTTACTGTATTTCGGTTAAGGTCGATATTTAGCTTATGAGTTATCAATTCAAAACAATACTCGGCATATCAACTG
Source organism: Apium graveolens (assembly GCF_009905375.1). NCBI lineage: Eukaryota > Viridiplantae > Streptophyta > Magnoliopsida > Apiales > Apiaceae > Apium > Apium graveolens. Next base: position 19,242 of record NW_027417892.1, on the reverse strand, counting down.
CTGACCACGCAAAAATGTCATTGTTCTCTTGTCAGAACTTTATCAACGTCAGGGGTTCCTTTAAAGAAGCTCCAATAAAAGTCATCTTTTTCGGGTCGCTGGGAGTCAAGGGAATTGGGATTAAATCTTTCGTTGGCTTTGTTATATATTGAATTCTCAATGATCAGAAGAAGCTCAGGATCTGCCTGTTCAGATGTCATCGGGATCTGATGTACCGTCAGGATTTGGTATGTCATCAGGATTTGTATGACATCAGTATTTGAAGACAGTCAGCATTAGAGGATTTGTTCTGTCCCTTATAATGTAGAGTAATATCTGTTATATCTGAGAGATAGGACTTTATCTGTTTAGTTTAAGATATGTATCAGTTTCGGTTAGTTTTTGATAATGTATATCTTAGATTAATATTTGTAGCTGTGTAGTATATAAACACAGTTTAGGTCATCACTTAGTGAACAACACTCGAGGATCATTCGACCTAGCAGCTCTCAAGAACATCGGTATTTCTTGAGAGGATTTTATAACAGTTTTTATCATAAATATAAAAGCTGTTATATTTTATTACTTGTTCGAAATATTTATACAATTGTATCCAACCCCCCCCTTGAACAATTGTATCTTTACTGGGAAACAATTGGTATCAGAGCACACTGATAAATTTATAATCAGAAACAATCTAAACATGTCTCTGAACAAGTATGAAAGTATTAAAATTCCCATTCTGAAAAGACTGAATATCCAACATGGAAGGTGAAGATGCTCATGTACCTGGAAGCTACAGATCCAGATTATAGACGTAATCAATGATGGACCCTTCATACCAAAAAACTGGTGCCTGCAACTCCTTCGGTTGCTGAACACTATCAACTGAAGGAGAAGACAGAATGGACACCATAAGAGAAAGTAGTTGTGCTGAAAGATGCAAAGGTAAGAAACATTTTGCATAACAGTCTTAATTCTGTTATGTCAAATAGGGTCATAGCCTACAAGACTGCCAAAGAAATATGGGATGCTTTGAAACTCAATGTCAAGGAACCATGGCCATCAAGAAGAACAAAAGGGATGTTCTGATTCAAAATATGAACACTTTGAGGCCAAGCCTGATGAAAGTCTCACTGATATCTATGACAGATTTCTGACTCTACTCAACAATCTGTCTTTGGTAGGAAAGGTGTATGATCGAGAGGATTCAAACACCAAGTTTTTAAGAGCATTAAGTGAAGAATGGGAGACTCAGACTTCAATCATACGATATCAGTATGATTTGGACGTAATTACTCTGGATGAAGTCTATGGCATGCTAAGAACTCATAATTTGGAGGTTCAGCAAAGGAGAGAGAGGAAAAGCAGCAAAGGGAAATCTGTTGCTTTGAAAGTTAATGATAAAGCTTCCAAAGAAATGTCTGTTGGAGCTGTACGAAAGAAGAACAAATTGCCAGAATTAGATACTGATGATTCATCATCATATCCTGATGATGATACTGATTCTGAAACTGATGAGAATATGACAAATTCTGATGCCATGCAAATGGCTGCATTACTGGTTAAGGGCTTCAGGAGAATGCAATTCAGGAAGTCTAGGAACAACAGCTTCAGGAAGAAGTTCATTAGAGGTGAAAAGAAGTCAATTGGGAGAAAAGATGGAAAGGACTCTAAAGCTGGGAAGCTAGACAGGACAAAGATCAAGTGCTACAACTGTGATGAACCTGGTCACTTTGCCTCAGATGCAAGAAAACAAAGCATGATCATGGGAAGAGCAAAGCCTGATCACTTCAAGCAAGAATTGGGTGGACTCCTCTGACTCTGAAGATGAAAATACATGATATGCACTGATGGACACTCTTGATGATCCTGCTGCTTCTGAGCCTAAGGTATAAACTCCTTTCTTCACTTTTGATACTGAAAATATATCTGAATTGAAATCTATTCTTAAATCTTTGCATGGTAGTTTTAAGAATAAGACTTTAGAAAATGATAGACTTATAACTGAAATTAAGACATTGAAATCTAGGAATGATCAGTTAGAGTCTGACTTGATACATCAGATAGATTTGAAGAAAGAATGTAAGAGAGCTAAACATACAGTTAAGATTCTTGAGGCTAGATACAGTATGTTAGAAAAGAATCTAGAGAATGAGAGAAAAACCCTTAAAGCCTGGACTGATTGAGGAAAAAAGGTTCATGAGATGATCTCAAAGAAAACTGGAAAGGATGCCTAGGCTATAAAGATGGAATTAAGGATGTTGACACTGAAAATAAAATTTCCCTTAAAACTCCTGTTAAGTTTATTTCATCAGAAGCTGATGAACCCAAATCTACTTTTGAAAAGGGTTCAACATCAGTATCACAAGAAGAGAACTGGTAAATGATAAAACTCAAAGAAAGAAAAGCAAGGAAACCATTAAGTCTGTTAAGAAAAAAAAGAACATAGGACTTTTATCAGCAAATTAATTGAAAAAGAAAATATCTGAGGTTATTGACATAGGACATTTTTACATCAATAATAAATTGAATTTAAAGTGCTTATGTTTATGTATTATCAAGATTTAAAATCTTATATCACTCGGTACCCTTTCTCCTAGTACAAAATTTGTGCAACAATTAAAAATATTGACTAACTAAAATTTATTAAAATTAACAATATTTTTTAAGATAGAAAAACTGGTAAAAAATAACTATCCACACATGTTTTATTTTAAATTTATCCATATTAAACATGTACACGACCAAGCACATTTAAAAGTCCAGTAACTATATGCATGTAAATTTGGCATCAAGTATATAACCGTTTGTGAAATTTTGTATTTTTATGATTATAATTAAAATTTCACTGCTCACTGGTATTGGTAAGTGGTTGTTAAGTAAACATTTAGGTGTGGAAGACAGTTCACCATAATTCATAAATACATAACTGATATTGTATAAATATGGTCTTACTGATCCTCTGTAGTCCATCACTTTACTCTGAACACCAAGTCCGTTAAAAATAATCAAAGATGGTTAAGAATTCTGGGAACAAAAAGGTGTATGGCCGAGAACACAGCTGCAAGAATTTTTCAATTGACACAGGAACTAGGTCACAACAATGATGGGCAAACCATTGAATGGCTTCTCCGTGAAGCTGAGCCTGCTATCAGGCGTTATACAGGTACCGGATCAATGCCTGATGTCCCTGAATCAACTCGGTCCCTGAGTCTCCCCATGTCTCCACCATCCTCCTTTGCACCTGTAAGTGCTACTTCAACCATGAGTATCCCCCTGTCTCCGTTGTCCTCCTTTGCTACTTCAACCATGAGTCTCCCCCTATCTCCCCTGTGCTCCTTTGATACTTCGACCATGAATCTCCCCATGTCTCCACCATCCTCCTTTGCACCCGTATATGCTACTTGGAAGCCGAGTCTCCCCGTGTCTCTACCATCCTCCTTTTCAACTATGAGTCTACCCATGTCTTCACCATCCTCCTTTGCACCAATAAGTGCTACTTCAACCCTCACTGTGACACCTCCTGGTCCTGTCTTGGTGCAAACATTAATGTGTGGCTTGGCATCTTCACATGAATCTTTTGTGGGACCTGCACTGAACCGTCCTATACCTACCATGCTAACGGGGTCAACAATGCGGGTTCCGTCCACAAGGGGAATGGTTGCTCCTACAATGGTTGATCTTGTGCCAGCATATGGATCATACATGGTGCCTCAGCAAAATATTGGAATGGCTCAGTCTGGCATGGGGGTAGTACCCACAACTGTTGTTCCTGAATCTTATATAATGCCACAAGAAAATGCTGGGCTTCCTGAGCTACCTGGCATTGAGTTTGATAATTCAGAGTTCTTTATGTCACTGCTGCAGGGAAATGACGTAGCAAATGAGGGTGGATGGTTCAATGATCAGAATGATCTTCATAATCATTAGATAAGTGATCCTTGAGATGTTATAATTATTTATCTCCTAAAAAGATGGTTATGTCACATGTAGAATTTAATCTCTTTTAATTTTTTTTCATTTTTAGTTATCACCCACAAAGGTGATTATGTCATATCTTAAATTTAGTCTTTTACATTTTATTTTATTTTCTCTTTGTTATTTAAGATAATTAATTAAACAACTTTTCAAATTTAATCTTTTAAGATCGGGATAATGATGATCTTGACTTAGGATTTGTTATCATTTCAAACGAGAAAGTTTGTAGCTAATTTTTACAATATTCATGCTTCTTATGTTCTATCTTAATAATCTTGTTAACTTTGCATCTAAATTAATGAGATAATTTGACTTTAGAATTACAAGAAGTAAAGGTAATTCTATTTCTGTGAAAGTGAACTTTAGCATAAAAAAAATTAATTTTGGGCATTGTCCAAGTAGTAATTTTAGGTATTTAACTATAAATTTATAATGTATGTTACCAAAGTCATTGTTAGAGTAATTTAACAATTAAATCCAAAATTTTATTAAATGGGTTATTATTGGGGTAAAAAAATAAAGGGATTCAATATATTACAAATTAAATATAATGTAAAAATATTTTCTCTTAGAGTATAGAAAAAATGTTCCAACCTATACCAAAAGTTCACCTACAAGCAAATTGTTAGATGGGAAAAATCTTATAGAACATATGGTTAAATTAAATTTGAGTATCTTGTTTACTTATTTTGAAACAATAGACATTTTATTATTAATATTTGATAAGAAAAGATGCAATATATTTTATTTAAAGTTCTATTTAAAGTGAATTACAATTTAATTATCAAAAAATTATTGGAATGTGAAATATGAAATAAGAAAGTATATAATTATTAATTAAATTTACTAAAATAATATATATCAATAAGTATGGTAATGCCTTCCTCGTCCAAAAAAAATATCAGTTCCAATAAATAATTTAATTTGTTAAATTTTCAAACCAAAAAAATAGAAATAATTTAAATTTAGTTACTTGTGATTTGTAAAAATCGGGAATTGGGGAAGATCGGTGGTGCTACCAATTTGGGATTAATTGAAATAGGTGATTAATCGTAGTAAAAAACGGATGTATTATAATATTAAATTATATTTAATATATTATTATGATTATATTAGTTATTTATTAACAAATTATATTTATTATATCTTAATTTTTATATTTATTCATATTTAAAGGAATATAATAATTTTAATTTTATTAAATAATTATATATACTCCAATACAGAAAAATTCCTAAGGACTAATCGATTTCAAAAATTAAGGACTAATCGGATTTCAAAATTGAATCTGTTGGATACCTTGCGGGGGATTAATCGCGAATTAATTGGTTAAATTGGAGATTTTTAGAACACTTCTTGTGATTATTATTTGCTTTTAGTTGAAGAATACTTGAAATATACCTTACACATTATTACACTTTAGTTGTCTTTATAATTATTTACATTTTAACATAAATAAAAAAAATTGTAACATATGATCTCATCAAGAAATAGTGATTGTAATTTTATTACAAAAACAATTAATTTAATGCTTGAGTTTGAAACCTAGCAACCATATGATCTGATTTTATGGGAAAAATTATAAGAGAAGAAATGATAACCAAAATATATAATTAATTTTGGTAACCTTATATACAAAAGGAACCACGTTTAAGGTTTGATGAAGTCAGTGGTCTCTATTTAAGGAATAGTACATAGATAGATATAACAAAAGTAAAGTGTTCACTAATAACTGCTATGAAATCTGACAAATGAGATTAGATGGTAGAAACCACAACTACATAGTGCACAGCACTCAAATTTCCGAGCCCCCGACCTGATTAATAATCGGAACATTAATAGAGAAATATAAATATTATTTTTAACTTAACTTTATTATTATAAAATGATAAATATGTCAGATATTTATTTGACAAAAGAAATTAGAATGGTATTAAACAATATCTACACATTTGACATTCGTTATTTACTAATTATTGAGTTTACAATATTAACTAATATTTTAATTCACACTTCTAAACTAATTACAATATGTCATTTTATATTTCAAGTGGGAAAATAAATATGTTAGATTACTTATTACTTTTTACCAATACTTTATATTAGAAATTGGCATGATATTGTGTAAAATTATCAAATTAATGAATTAAAATCATAAAAAGGTAAAAAACAATGATTTTTAATTATTTTTCGACCAGACCGCCTATGACCGCTTAGCCCGCCTAATTCTGATTTTGACCCGATTTTCAGCAAAAAGGCATAAATCACCACCTAGGTCCGAGTCAGGGCGTTTTACCACCGCCTATGGCATAAGAACCGCCTAGACGGTCACCTAGACCGATTTTTAGAACATTGGAAGAGACTATCAAACTCCTAAAGCATGATTAAAATTTACATACAATAAAAGCAGATTTAACTTTCAATAAACAAAATGAATTAAGAATAAAATCCAAATTATTATTATTTTTGTAGCAATTAATTATACATAATCATAACAAAATTCTTATAGTAATGACTATAACTAAAAAAATAACATGACAGTATTAGTTTTTATTTTTATTTGTCACCACTATTTAGAAACTTTTATGTTAAATTAAATTGTATTTTAGAAAACTAGATTTTTTAAAAATACTTTATATTTTTAATCCTCTAAATATTTTTGAAATATTAGCCGGGTGAAAAACCAAAATACCCACCATTTGGGGGCTTAGTACCCAAAATACCATTTGGCGGGACGGAGTGTCCAAATTACCTGTTGAATACGCATGTCCAAATGCGAATTTCGTTTTTTTAAAATTTATAAAGGATACACATATGTGAAATGCGTATTCATTTTTTTGTTTTTAGGGAATACGCATGTGTGAAATGTGTATTCCTTGTTTTTCAAAAAAGTGAGTACGCATAGCCCACATGCGTGTCCTTTACAAAAAAACTGAAGGTTGTATACGCAGTAATGTAAAGCGTAATCTGTCGGTATTTTGGGCAGTCCGCGCGCATCTGGGTATTTTTGGCAGTTGGGGCTGGAAAATGGGGTATTTTGGACATTCTTTCAAATTAGCCTACAAGCATAAATAATATTGAATTAATTAAACCTAATATGTTACATTTGTAGCCAAGGCCCTGAGAAACTTCTCTAACATTTGTTGCCAATGGCTAACTAATGTTGTGCTTATCTTGGAGCAGAAAAATGACTAGTAATCCTATAATATAGAAGTTTAGAATTAAGTAAACTTCCACTATTATTATTATTATTATTATTTTATAATTATTATCATTATCATTATCATTATAATTCTTGTTGTTGTTGTTTTTATTATTGTTGTTATTATTAATAAATTTTATTATTATTATTATTATTATTATTATTATTGTTTTGTTATTCTTATATGAGTATATGTGATTAATTTCAAACTTATATTGATCTTAAATGTACATTGTATTTTTTATCATGTTCGTATTTATAAAATAAAAATATCAACATAAGTTAATTAAAAAATAAGTGAAAAAATAATTCATATATATAATCATGTGAAATAAGAAGTAAAAATTCATATTTACGCACAATTTTATAGAAATCTGTATATATATTATGCTTTTTGTACATATATATTCGAATTCACACACATACACTAAATACAATATTTACCCATAAATATATTCTATACATTTTGTATGGTGTAATCAAAGTGAAAAGAGCAATATTCAGCTAAATTTTCATATTTCCTATATTAACACTCAAGAAAAGTTATCAATTAATCATATAGTGTCATTAAGATAAAAATAAAAAGTACTACTATTTTTAAATAGGCTTAATAAAGCTAAAATAATAGCGTTGTATCTTTAAACTTCCTTTAACTTTTATATTGTTACGGAGAAACATTGGCTAAATTTGATCAAAATGTTTTGGTCATATTTAAGCAAAAATGACCGTCAATGGTCAAATTAAGTTAAATATGACTGAATTGCATCGGTCATTATTAGGATGGTCAAATTTAGCTAAAAATGTCAAATTTAATTAAATTTGACGTACTAGGCCGGTCAAATTTAGCTAAATAGGTCAAATTTAGTTAAATTTGACGGACTAAATATGATTGCTCAATTTTTCAATTTTGATAGACTAAAATTGACTTCGAACAGTCAATTTTATATTTTGACTTTTGTCATCAAAAATTTCGATAAAAATTGAATTTCCCGCCTGTTGTTACAAATGTGTCGGCTAACGAGTTAAAATCAATCAATTTTATAAATTTGACTAGGTTACTTTTGGTCAAAATTATAAATATGACTCCATTTGAGTTGGTCGAGTTTATAAAAGCGACAAATTTTGATCAAATTTAAAGTACGAAATATGATTACTATTAAAAAAATAAAAAGTTCCTTCTTCTGAAAAATGTGCAAGTACTTTTTTTTAAATTCACTAAAAAAATTTCATACATAGTAGACACAAAGGTTCTCTAGCATATTGTAAAATTTTACTCTTAACTAATTATTTTTATCAGGTGTTCTACAAAGATAAACCATAGTAAATTTTTTGAATAATTATTTGTGTTAAATTTGTGACGTAGCTTTGAAGCTAATTTACTAAGTCTATATCTTCAAGGCAATAAACAACTTTCCTGGTGTTCTATTAGGTGTTTTACAGAGATAGACATATAAATGTGTCACACCATAGTTCTTCCATTTTCTTTGAGACCTCTTTCCTGAAGGAGGAAACTGCATATCCTCACAAAGACTCCATACTAGCGATCCTAAATAACAACATGTAACTGAATGTGCTTCAGTTCTTCCAAACTTTATAATCATTCTCAACGGTTTATCTGGTTCCAAGAAATACCGATAAGTGCCATAAAAACTAGTTTTACCACCATGCTTTAGTTGATTGGCTTTTTACTTGTCCCATACAAATATGACATTCATCAAACTAAGTCATCACAGCTCTCACAAGTCGCATATATGGCCATGGTCTCATCTCTCGCCTCAAATTCTCCATTGACCTGGGACACCATAAGTTTCGAGTCTCCACAGACCTTCAAGTTTTTAACCCTCAAGGTTCCAGCTAAGCCAAGTCCTGTAATGTGGACTTCATATTCCGCCTCATTATTGTGGAAGGAAAATCTTACTTTATATTATACTCAATCAAGACACCATCGAGGCTTTGTAAAATCATCCCAGCTCCACTTGAATTTTTTCAATGCCCCATTAAATAGAGCACTCAGAACTCTTTGTTCTCAACTATCTTTTCTCCATCTTGGCCATCCATGCCTTGAGTTATATCTTCTTGCCCCCGACTTCTTGGTTGTCGATAGTACATTCAACCACGAAGTCAGTCAAGACCTGAGCTATGATCGATGTTCTAGGCTTATACTTAATGTCAAATTCTTCAAGCTCTATGGCCCATTTGATCAGCCTTCCACTGACCTTAGAACTATGGATGATGTTTCTCAAAGGCTTATTTTTTAACACTTCGATTTTATGTGCTTGGAAGTAGGGACGTAACTTTCTTAAAGTCATGACCAAGGCCAAAGCAAACTTTACTATAGTTAAATAGTTCAACTCAGCTGCGTGTAGAATCTTATTGACATAATAGATATGTTTATGGGTTTTGGCTTCCTTTTTTACCAATACAACGCTCAAGGCTCTTTCAAAACAACCAAGTACAAATACAGAGTTTCATTCTGAACTGGTTTGGCCAACAACGGGGCTTGAACCTTGTATTTCTTTAATTCCTTAAACGACATCTGACATTCATCGGTCCAGGAAAAATCTTTTACTTTCTTTAAAGATTTGAAGAATGGCTGGCACTTGTCTCCGGACTTGGAGATGAACCGTCCCAAAGCAGTAATCATTTCATTGTGTTTCTGAATGTCCTTTACAGAGCGTGGATGTTCCATATCCAGGATGGCCTTTATCATGTTAGGATTGGCCTCAATTCCCCTCTGGAGACCATTAATCCTAAAAACTTTCCAGATCCTACACCAAAAGGACACCTGGCGAAATTCAACATCATCTTGTGATATCTCAAAACCTCAAAAGTTTTCCTCAAATGGGCTATATGATCAACCTTTAGAAGGCTCTTGACTAACATGTCATCTTCGTAGACCTCCATGATCTTTCCAATAAGATCCTTAAAAATCTTATTCACCAACCATTGGTAAGTGGCTCCTGCATTCTTGAGACCAAATGTCATAATCAAGATAATAAAAAATACCAAAGTTGGTGATGAATAATACCTTTTGGATTGTCATTTTTATGCATTTTGATTTGATTATAGCCGCTCAATCCATCCATGAAACTCAGCATCTCATGCCCTCCAGTGGAATCTATCAAAGTGTCTATCTGTGGGAAAGGAAAATTATCCTTTGGACATGCATCGTTCAGGTTAGTGAAGTCAACATACATCCTCCACTTTCCATTAGCTTTTTTCACCATCACCGGATTAGCCAATCATTCCATGAATTGTATTTCCTCATTGAACCCAACCTCTAAGAGCTTTTTTACCTTATGTTTTATGGCCTCTTTTCTTTTCAAAGCAAAACTCATTTTCTTTTGCTTTACTGTATTTCGGTTAGGGTCGATATTTAGCTTATGAGTTATCAATTCAAAACAATACTCGGCATATCAACTGCTGACCACGCAAAAATGTCATTGTTCTCTTGTCAGAACTTTATCAACGTCAGGGGTTCCTTTAAAGAAGCTCCAATAAAAGTCATCTTTTTTGGGTCGCTGGGAGTCAATGGAATTGGGATTAAATCTTTTGTTGGCTTTGTTATATATTGAATTCTCAATGATCAGAAGAAGCTCAGGATCTGGCTGTTCAGATGTCATCGGGATCTGATGTACCGTCAGGATTTGGTATGTCATCAGGATTTGTATGACATCAGTATTTGAAGACAGTCAGCATTAGAGGATTTGTTTTGTTCCTTATAATGGGGAGCAGATATCTGTTACGTCTGAGAGATAGGACTTTATCTGTTTAGTTTAAGATATGTATCAGTTTCGGTTAGTTTTTGATAATGTATATCTTAGATTAATCTGTTGTAGCTGTGTAGTATATAAACACGGTTTAGGTCATCACAGTGAACAACACTCGAGGATCATTCGACCTAGCAGCTCTCAAGAACATCGGTATTTCTTGAGAGAATTTTGTAACAGTTTTTATCATAAATATAAAAAGCTGTTATATTTTATTACTTGTTCGAAATATTTATACAATTGTATCCAACCCCCCCTGAACAATTGTATCTTTACTGGGAAACAATTGGTATCAGAGCACACTGATAAATTTATAATCAGAAACGATCTAAACATGTTCTGAACAAGTATGAAAGTATTAAAATTCCCATTCTGAAAAAGACTGAATATCCAACATGGAAGGTGAAGATGCTCATGTACCTGGAAGCTACAGATCCAGATTATCTAGACGTAATCAATGATTGACCCTTCATGCCAACAAAACTGGTGCTTGCAACTCCTTCGGTTGCTGAACACTATCAACTGAAGGAGAAGATAGAATGGACACCAGAAGAGAAAGTAGTTGTGTGAAAGATGCAAAGGTAAAACATTTTGCATAACAGTCTTAATTCTGTGATGTCAAATAGGATCATAGCCTACAAGACTGCCAAAGAAATATGGGATGCTTTGAAACTCAATGTCAAGGAACCATGGCCATCAAGAAGAACAGAAGGGATATTCTGATTCAAGAATATGAACACTTTGAGGCCAAGCCTGATGAAAGTCTCACTGATATCTATGACAGATTTCTGACTCTACTCAATAATCTGTCTTTGGTAGGAAAGGTGTATGATCGAGAGGATTTAAACACCAATTTTTAAGAGCATTAAGTGAAGAATGGGAGACTCAGACTTCAATCATACGATATCAGTATGATTTGGACGTAATTACTCTGGATGAAGTCTATGGCATGGTAAGAACTCATAATTTGGAGGTTCAACAAAGAGAGAGGAAAAGCAGCAAAGGGAAATCTGTTGCTTTGAAAGTTAATGATAAAGCTTCAAAAGAAAAGTCTGTTGGAGCTGTACGAAAGAAGAACAAATTGCCAGAATTAGATACTGATGATTCATCATCATTTCCAGATGATGATACTGATTTTGAAACTGATGAGAACATGACAAATTCTGATGTCATGCAAATGGCTGCATTACTGGTTAAGGGCTTCAGGAGAATGCAATTCAGGAAGTCTAGGAACAACAGAAGCTTCAGGAAGAAGTTCATTGGAGGTGAAAAGAAGTCAATTGGGAGAAAAGATGGAAAGGACTCTAAAGCTGGGAAGCTAGACAGGACAAAGATCAAGTGTTACAACTGTGCTGAACCTGGTCACTTTGCCTCAGAGTGCAAGAAAACAAAGAATGATCAAGGGAAGAGCAAAGCCCTGATCACTTCAAGCAAGAATTGGGTGGACTCCTCTGACTCTGAAGATGAAAATACATGATATGCACTGATGGACAGTCTTGATGATCCTGCTGCTTCTGAGCCTAAGGTACAAACTCCTTTCTTCACTTTTGATACTGAAAATATATCTGAATTGAAATCTATTCTTAAATCTTTGCATGGTAGTTTTAAGAATAAGACTTTAGAAAATGATAGACTTATAACTGAAATTAAGACATTGAAATCTAGGAATGATCAGTTAGAGTCTGACTTGATACATACAGTTAAGATTCTTGAGGCTAGATACAGTATGTTAGAAAAGAATCTGGAGAATGAGAGAAAAACCCTTAAAGCCTGGACTGATTCAGGAAAAAAGGTTCATGAGATGATCTCAAAGAAAAACTGGAAAGATGCCTAGGCTATAAAGATGGAATTAAGGATGTTGACACTGAAAATAAAATTTCCCTTAAAACTCCTGTTAAGTTTATTTAATCAGAAGCTGATGAACCCAAATCTACTTTTGAAAAGGGTTCAACATCAGTATCACAAGAAGAACTGGTAAATGATAAAACTCAAAGAAAGAAAAGCAAGGAAACCATTAAGTCTGTTAAGAAAAAAAAGAACATAGGACTTTTGTCAGCAAATTAATTGAAAAAGAAATATATGAGGTTATTGACAAACCTCAAGCAAAAAGTCCTAAGAGAAACAGGAATGGTAAGCAAGGTATTTCTAAGGATTCAATTTACAAGGTTGTTCCCAATGCTCCTAGGAAAACTTGTTTTAACTGTGGAGATACTAATTATCTTGCTATTGATTACAGGAGGAATAAGAAAAGGAAAACTGCTATTCCTGAGTCTGATGTTAGGGGTAGATCAGTATTTTATAAACCAAAATCCTTGTTTTCATTGTGGTAGTAGTTGGCATTTGATTTATACTTGTAGTTCTTATCACAAGTTCTATCACAATTACTATGAACATTTGCCTAAGTTTAATAAAGTTGCTTGTGTGATTAATTCTGTTGGTTTTACTAAACTTGCTTCTGACAAGACAAATCCTGACAAAGGAAAGACTGTCAAAAGTACTCCTGACACACAAAGGCTTAAGTTGTCCAAAAAGAGGGCCCAACAAGTGTGGGTCCTTAAAAGTCCTTCTAATTGATTATTCTTTTGATTACAGGGTAACAAGAAAAATACACTTATCTTGGATAGTGGATTTTCAGGACACATGACTGGAAATAAATCCCTGCTGTCAGAATTTGAGAAGAAGGCTGGCCCAGATGTATCTTATAGAGATGGAAATGTAGGACATACTCTGGGATATGGCAACTTGATAATTGGAAAGGTAGCAATAGAGAATGTAGTTCTAGTGGAAGGACTGAAGCATAATCTTCTGAGCATCAGTCAAATCACTAACAAAGGTTATCATGTTATATACTAAGACTCACACTACGAAGTTGTTCATAACAAGTCAAAGAAAATTGTCTTGATAGGATACAGACATGGTAATATTTATGAAGCAAGGCTACATGAAAGTCTTAAAAGGAAGTTACTTGCCTTATCTCTAAGGCATCAGTAGATCAGAGCTGGAACTAGAATAAGAAGCTCTCACATCTCAATTTCAACTCAATCAATGAACTTGCCAAGAAGGAGCTTGTAAGAGGATTGCCAAACATGCTATACTCAAGTGATGGTCTTTGTGATGCTTGCCAAAAGTCTAAACAAAGAAGAGTATCTTTCAAAACCAAAACAGAATTCTCTATCTCTGAGCTATATCATATGTTGCACCTGGACCTTTTTGGACTAGTAAATATAATGTCCATCAACAAGAAAAGGTACACACTTGTAATTGTTGATGATTTCACTAGATATACATGGGTCTATTTTCTACATAGGAAAGATGAAGCTCCAGAAATTCTTCTGGATCACATAAGGCAAATTGAAAATGGATCTACCCACAAAGTGAAAATCCTGAGAAGTGAGAATGGCACTGAATTCAAAAACTCAAAGATAAAGGAATTCTGTAAGTACAAATGCATAGAGCAACAATTGTCAACTCCCGGTACACCTCAACAAAATGGTGTTGTTGAGAGGAAAAACAGAACCTAATTGAAGCTGGTAGAACTCTGCTAGAAGAAGCAAAACTACCCACTTACTTCTGGGCTGAAGCAGTAAACACAGCATGTTATACTCAGAATGTCACTCTGATAAATAGACATGGTGTTAATCCTTATCAAATGCTAAAAGAAAAGAAGCTCAGCCTCAAACATTTTCATTTATTTGGATGTAAGAAATGCTAAAAGAAATGATAAATAGAATGTCACTTGAAGGTTTTTTATTTATGAGACACACTGTTGTGCTAATAGCATCTGGCCAAAACATCTGGACGATTTCAGTGTTTATGGTTCTGATTTTGATGTATGTCTGCATAATCTCTCTAAAGTGCTTAAACGTTGTGAAGAGGTTAATTTGGTTTTGAATTGGAAATAGTGCCACTTCATGGTCAATGAATGAGTGGTACTTGGTCATCTTATTTCTGAACCTGGCATCCAAGTTGATAAAGCAAATTTTGAGGTGATTGAAAAACTCCCTCCTCATGTTAATGTCAAGGGAGTTAGGAGTTTCTTAGGTCATGCGGGGTTTTATCGTCATTTTATCAAAGATTTTTCAAAAATTACAAAACCCCTCACTCAATTGTTGTTTGGGTTAAGTATCACTTTGGTCACTGAAGTGAGTGGCATGTATCAAAAGGTTCACTGTAGTAATCGGGGTATCAGTTGTACCACTATAGTGGTTAGTAATGACAGTCCGTCATAGTTGACCTGTTGACTTGACGGAAAACGTAACGATTGCGTCGTGGAAGCATACGTGGACACACGTGGACACACGTGGACATACGTGAACACACAGAAGTTGTATTTGTTGAAAAAATAGGAAAATTATATTTGTTTAATAGATTTATACTGATATATGAAAATATCGGGTCAAATCCCTCATTTTAACACGGGTGGGTAGCGAATTGGGGAAGGGGCGAAAAACCCTAATTTCTTGAAGAGGTGAATTTTAATCCAAGGTCGACTGATGTAAACGAAGCACGACTGTGAGGTATGAAACCCTAATTTCATTTCGATGATATTGTACATGAATAAGTTTAATTGAACTTTAATTTTATTTTGATTCAACATATGTTTTGTATATTATTTGATTGAATTTGGAATACTTGTTTTGTTGTGATTTGTGTTTCAGTATGTCTTCTTTCGTGACAACAGTGAAGATGTTAAGGATATGTGCTTGAGGGGAAATCAGTCAAGAGGCCTTGAAGATGCTGTTAGAGGTCCACTGGGTAATGTTGCTGTCTTTGAACCAATACCCCCTCACACTCCTTTCATGCCAGTTGGGTCAAGAACTTCTGCAAGTGCTGTAACCACATCTCAAGCACCAGCAACCTCTTCTAAGACTTCAAAGTCTTCTGCACCATCTGAAGCACCACCAAGGAGGAGTGCAAGGATGCTGATGAAAGGAAAATTCAACTTCAAAATTCTGAAGATGAACCTGTCTTTCTAGGGAGGATTAGAAGCTACTATGTTTATGCTTTCTATGTTTTAGACTTTTGTGTTATGTTCTAACTAATTTGCTTTTGCTATGTGGATCATTGTAGTACTTTTGTTAAGTTCCGGTGGTTGAAACATTTGCTATTGCTATGGTTGTTGAAACTTTTGGTACTTTTGTTAGACTTTGTTTAATGTTCTAAATCATCAACTTTTGTCTGTCTGTTTTTTGGTAAAATTCAGTTGAGGAGACTTTATCATTACAAGTTAAAAACACTCAGTTACATTCATTACATCTAACAACCATAAACCTTACATAACATCCACTACATTCATTACATTCAAGCAGTCTCACAGAAGAGCAAAGCCAACAATACAACACTCACAAACATTAATATCTTCAACTTTTTGACAGCTTCTTCATTTGATATTGACCAGCAACAATTAACTCAAGCAAATCATTATTCTCAAATTGCAAAGCACTCTTTTCCTCTGTCTTTTTACCAAGATCTTCTTCAACAAGTCTCATCTTCTCCTCCAAAAATATTCTTCTATGATTCAACTCCGTAATCACAGATTTGGCTCTTCCAGTAAAGTCTGCATCATACCATTCGAAAAATTCACAACCTCCGGACGCCTATATTGAAGAATATTAGTTCATTTTTTTGAATATTTCCTTAATGAAAATCAACCCATACATAGCTAGATGAAAATAAACTGAACACAAATTTTACCTTCGGTTTGGAACACGTAAAAAAAACGCCTCCCAGGATTATTCAAAGACCAACAGGTATAAATTCGAGCTCTTATCCCACAATGACAACTTCTGTGCTCCCAATTTTTAACAGAATCGCAAGAAAAACTACCACTACTTTTGGCTATGGGACTTTCAATTGTCGCCATGTTGAGATGCTATATGTACAAATAATTGAATTCTACAAACTCTTCTCTCAATTTGGGGAAAAAACAAGAACCCTAATATATATAGAGACTGTAAGTCTGTAATTACAATACTATATAGCCGTTATGAATGCCACGTAACCTACAACTATCCGTTACAATACACGTAAGAGGCCTATGTCACTGTTTTCCGTCAAGTCAACAGGTCAACTATGACGGACTGTCATTACTAACCACTATAGTGGTACAACTGATATCCCGATTACTACAGTGAACCTTTTGATACATGCCACTCACTCTCAGTGACCAAAGTGATACTTAACCCATTATTGTTTAAGGATGCCACTTTTGTCTTTATTGATGCTTGTTTGGAGTCCTTTTACAGGATTAAGGAAGCTTTGATAACTGCAACTATCTACAACCTCCAGATTGGAATCTTCCTTCGAAATCATTTGTGATGCAAGTGATTATGCTATTGGAGAAGTTCTCGGTCAGAGGAAAGACAAGGTATTGCACGCTATCTACTATGCAAGTAAAACCTTGGATGAAGCTCAGGGGAACTATGCTACTACTGAGAAGGAGCTTCTAGTTGTGGTCTATGCTCTTGACAAGTTTCGTGCTTATCTAATTTGTTCCAAAGTCATTGTTCACACAGATCATTCTGCACTTAAATATCTAGGAAAACAATCAGCGTGCTATGGAAGTCGATAAGGATTACACGTCCGAGGATGAGGCCTCCGATGATGAGGACTTTGATGATGGCGGCGGTGATAGCAGTGGATCGTCTGATGTTGATTTGTCGGATTAGTTTACATTGATCGGTTTTATGACTATTGTAATTTGCTACTTTGATGGTTATGGGATGTAAATTTAATACGTTGTTATGGTTTGATACTTTGTCGGTTATTTAAGATTGCTTATTATGTAATGATATGGTTTAATCCTCCGGTTATCGGAGTTTGTAAATGATTTCGTTGGATTTAATTACTATTGTTAATCATTAAATTTACTAGTTTGGTGGAATGATTTTGAGTAGTATAAGTTATTTATTGGATTGGATATTTGGTTGTGAATATTGTTTGATTGTGAATATTGTTTGGTTGTTTGGTTGTTTGATTTGGTTTTGTATAGGGACTGCAGAAAAACCTTCAATTTTTTTTAAAATCAGACCTTAAAACCGACCGTCAATAGGCATAATCGACCATTTTTGACCATTACAAAACCTAGAAAACCGAATATGACATTTAGGACGGTCGGTTATGACATTTAAGTTAGCTTCTCATATAAAACTAACCGATGTGCACACTTTGACCACGGTCGGTCATGAGTTTCAGTCAACTTTTTAAAAACAAACATAACCTACGGTTGGTTATGACTTAGTGATGTGGCAACACGTGTACCAGTGACCCCACATTTTAATAAAATGCCCATGCAGTTAACCGACCACTATGTTGGTCGGTTATGAGGGTTAAACCTGACCAAAAGTCAGAGGACATAACATATTAAAACGTCCAGCAAGTATATGCATGTAAATTTGGAGTCAAATATACACTTTGTGAAATTTTGTACTTTTGTATGATTGTAATTAAGGTCTTATTACCGCTGACTAGTAAGTGGTTGTTAAGTAAAGTTTCATTTTATTTTTTGAAAGTTAAATCTACTTTTATTGTTATCTAAATTTGAATCATGTTTTAAGAGGAGATAAATTTGATAGCCTCTTCCATACATTTTTACATCAATAATAAATTGAATTTAAAGTGCTTATGTTTATGTATTATCTAAGATTTAAAATCTTATATCACTCGGTACCCTTTCTCCTAGTACCAAATCTGTGCAACAAATAAAAAATTGACTAATTAAAATTTATTAAAATTAACAATATTTTTTTTAAGATAGAAAAACTGGTAAAAAATAACTATCCACACATGTTTTATTTTAAATCCATATTAAACATGTACACGACAGAGCACATTTAAAAGTCCAGTAACTATATGCATGTAAATTTGGCATCAAGATATAACAGTTTGTGAAATTTTGTACTTTTATATGATTATAATTAAAATCTCACTGCTCACTAGTATTGGTAAGTGGTTGTTAAGTAAACATCTAGTGTGGAAGACAGTTCACCATAATTCATAAATACAAAACTGATATTGTATAAATATGGTGTTACTGATCTGTAGTCCATCACTTTACTCTGAACACCAAGTCCGTTAATAATAATCAAAGATGGTTAAGAATTCTGGGCACAAAAAGGTGTATGGCCGAGAACCCAGAGTCAGACTTCCAATAATAACAGCTGCAAGAATTTTTCAATTGACACAGGAACTAGGTCACAACAATGATGGCAAACCATTGAATGGCTTCTCCGTGAAGCTGAGCCTGCTATCAGGCGTTATACAGGTACCGGATCAATGCTGATGTCCCTGAATCAACTCTCGGTCCCTGAG
>NW_027417891.1:0-45269 GCF_009905375.1 Apium graveolens | reverse complement strand
ACTCAAATCATTCCACCCAACTAGTAAATTTAATGATTAAATAATAGTAATTAAATCCAACGAAATCATTTACAAACTCCGATAACCGGAGGATTAAACCATATCATTACATAATAAGCAATCTTAAATAACCGACAAAGTATCAAACCATAACAACTTATTAAATTT
The DNA here is from genome assembly GCF_009905375.1 of Apium graveolens. Taxonomy (NCBI): domain Eukaryota; kingdom Viridiplantae; phylum Streptophyta; class Magnoliopsida; order Apiales; family Apiaceae; genus Apium; species Apium graveolens. Next base: position 45,101 of record NW_027417891.1, on the reverse strand, counting down.
ACATCCCATAACCATCAATGTAGCAAATTACAATAGTCATAAAACCGATCAATGTAAACTAATCCGACAAATCAACATCAGACGATCCACTGCCATCACCGCCGCCATCATCAAAGTCCTCATCATCGGAGGCCTCATCCTCGGACGTGTAATCCTTATCGACTTCCATAGCACGCTGATTGTTTTTCTAGATATTTAAGTAGAGAATGATCTGTGTGAACAATGACTTTGGAACCAATGAGATAAGCACGAAACTTGTCAAGAGCATAGACCACAACTAGAAGCTCCTTCTCAATAGTAGCATAGTTTCCCTGAGCTTCATCCAAGGTTTTACTTGCATAGTAGATAGCGTGCAATACCTTGTCTTTCCTCTGACCGAGAACTTCTCCAATAGCATAATCACTTGCATCACAAATGATTTCGAATGAAAGATTCCAATCTGGAGGTTGTATGATAGTTGCAGTTATCAAAGCTTCCTTAATCCTGTAAAAGGACTCCAAACAAGCATCAATAAAGACAAAAGTGGCATCCTTAAACAGCAATTGAGTGAGGGGTTTTGTAATTTTTGAAAAATCTTTGATAAAATGACGATAAAACCCCGCATGACCTAAGAAAACTCCTAACTCCCTTGACATTAACATGAGGAGGGAGTTTCTCAATCACCTCAAATTTTGCTTTATCAACTTGGATGCCAGGTTCAGAAATAAGATGACCAAGTACCACTCATTCATTGACCATGAAGTGGCACTATTTCCAAGTCAAAACCAAATTAACCTCTTCACAACGTTTAAGCACTTTAGAGAGATTATGCAGACATACATCAAAATCAGAACCATAAACACTGAAATCGTCCAGATGGTTTGGCCAGATGCTATTAGCACAACAGTGTGTCTCATAAATAAAAAACCTTCAAGTCCTTTGGGTTTCAAGATTTTTGAAGAACAGTGGCAGGAAAAGAAAGTAAATCTTTCACACTTGCGGGTTTTTGGTTGTATTCCTTATGTGCATGTTAAAGATTCTGACAGGGACACGCTTGATCTGAAATTAAAAAAGTGTATCTTCATTAGTTATGGCTCAGATGATATGGGTCACCGTTTCTGGTATAATTTGACAAAGAAGGTCATTAGAAGTAGAGATGTTACTTTTAATGAAAATGCATTATATAAGGATAAGCTTGTAGTCGATTCTGAGTATACAAAGGAACAACTTGAAAAAGTGAAGGCAGTGCTTGAAGACATTATAAAAATATAGCTTGCAGGAAATAGTGAAAGTTCGGAGAATGTTGATGACATGGTTCCAATTACTCCTATTAGGTCTCGAAGTATTGTAGAAGGGGGGGGGGGTTGAATACGATACTCACTAAATTAAAAATTATTTCGAATCTTTTATAGATATATAATTTAGTGTCCGGTTAGTGGTTCCGTGTCCTTGAGGTGAATAGTGTTTGGGAAAATAAAATGAGGAATACAAGATATTCGGGAAGTATATATTCATATATAAATCCTCGGGGGTATTGCTACACTCCGATAAATAAATTAACCGGCTACAATCTAAGAACAACAAAGTTCCTGGCTACTACAAAGATATTAAAAATTAAATCCTATACAATGATCTAGCTTTTGTTTGTCTAAGGATCTAATTACCGGATAACGATTATAATGCCCATATGAATATACAAGAGTTAAAACGGGCATTATAACGTTTCTCCGGTGAGAAGTTGAACGGATTATCAATGTGCTGAGCTTCTCTGTAAATCTCTTTATTTCTTATTTTCATCAATTCCCTTGACTCCCAGCGACCCGAAAAATATGACTTTTATTGGAGCTTCTTTAAAGGAACCCCTGACGTTGATAAGTTCTGACAAGAGAACAATGACATTTTTGCGTGGTCAGCAGTTGATATGCCGAGTATTGTTTTGAATTGATAACTCATAAGCTAAATATCGACCCTAACCGAAATACAGTAAAGCAAAAGAAAATGAGTTTTGCTTTGAAAAGGAAAGAGGCCATAAAACATGAGGTAAAAAAGCTCTTAGAGGTTGGGTTCAATGAGGAAATACAATTTCATGGAATGGTTGGCTAATCCGGTGATGGTGAAAAAAGCTAATGGAAAGTGGAGGATGTATGTTGACTTCACTAACCTGAACGATGCATGTCCAAAGGATAATTTTTCGTTTCCCACAGATAGACACTTTGATAGATTCCACTGGAGGGCATGAGATGCTGAGTTTCATGGATGGATTTAGCGGCTATAATCAAATCAAAAAGCATAAAAATAACAATCCAAAAGGTATTATTCATCACCAACTTTGGTATTTTTTATTATCTTGATTATGACATTTGGTCTCAAGAATGCAGGAGCCACTTACCAATGGTTGGTGAATAAGATTTTTAAGGATCTTATTAGAAAGATCATGGAGGTCTACGAAGATGACATGTTAGTCAAGAGCCTTCTAAAGGTTGATCATATAGCCCATTTGAGGGAAACTTTTGAGGTTTTGAGATATCACAAGATGATGTTGAATTTCGCCAGGTGTTCTTTTGGTGTAGGATCTGGAAAGTTTTTAGGATTAATGGTCTCCAAGAGGGGAATTGAGGCCAATCCTAACATGATAAAGGCCATCCTGGATATGGAACATCCACGCTCTGTAAAGGACATTCAGAAACACAATGAAATGATTACTGCTTTGGGACGGTTCATCTCCAAGTCCGGAGACAAGTGCCAGCCATTCTTCAAATCTTTAAAGAAAGTAAAAGATTTTTCCTGGACCGATGAATGTCAGATGTCGTTTAAGGAATTAAAGAAATACAAGGTTCAAGCCCCGTTGTTGGCCAAACCAGTTCAGAATGAAACTCTGTATTTGTACTTGGTTGTTTTTGAAAGAGCCTTGAGCGTTGTATTGGTAAAAAAGGAAGCCAAAACCCATAAACATATCTATTATGTCAACAAGATTCTACACGCAGCTGAGTTGAACTATTTAACTATAGTAAAGTTTGCTTTGGCCTTGGTCATGACTTTAAGAAAGTTACGTCCCTACTTCCAAGAACATAAAATCGAAGTGTTAAAATATAAGCCTTTGAGAAACATCATCCATAGTTCTAAGGTCAGTGGAAGGCTGATCAAATGGGCCATAGAGCTTGAAGAATTTGATATTAAGTATAAGCCTAAAACATCGATCATAGCTCAGGTCTTGACTGACTTCGTGGTTGAATGTACTATCGACAACCAAGAAGTCGGGGGCAGGAAGATATAACTCAAGGCATGGATGGCCAAGATGGAGAAAAGATAGTTGAGAACAAAGAGTTATGAGTGCTCTATTTAATGGGGCATTGAAAAAATTCAAGTGGAGCTGGGATGGTTTTACAAAGCCTCGATGATGTCTTGATTGAGTATAATATAAAGTAGGATTTTCCTACCACAAATAATGAGGCGGAATATGAAGCCCACATTGCAGGACTTGGCTTAGCTGGAACCTTGAGGGTTAAAAACTTGAAGGTCTGTGGAGACTCGAAACTTGTGGTGTCCCAGGTCAATGGAGAATTTGAGGCGAGAGATGAGACCATGGCCATATATGTGCGACTTGTGAGAGCTGTGATGACTTAGTTTGATGAATGTCATATTTGTATGGGACAAGTAAAAAGCCAATCAACTAAAGCATGGTGGTAAAACTTGTTTTTATGGCATTTATCGGTATTTCTTGGAACCGGATAAACCGTTGAGAATGATTATAAAGTTTGGAAGAACTGAAGCACCTTCAGTTACATGTTTTTATTTATGATCGCTAGTATGGAGTCTTTGTGAGGATATACAGTTTCCTCCTTCAGGAAAGACGTCTCAAACAAATGGAAGAACTATGGTGTGACACATTTATATGTCTATCTCTGTAAAACACCTAATAGAACACCAAGAAAGTTGTTTATTGCCTTGAAGATATAGACTTAGTAAATTAGCTTCAAAGCTACGTCACAAATTTAACGCAAATAATTATTCAATATAAATTTACTATGGTTTATCTTTGTAGAAAACCTGATAAACAAATAATTAGTTAAGAGTAAAATTTTACAATATGCTAGAGAACCTTTGTGTCTACTATGTATGATTTTTTTTTAGTGAATTTAAATAAAAGTACTTGCACATTTTTCAGATGCAAGGAACTTTTTATTTTTTTAATAGTAATCATATTTTGTACTTTAAATTTGATCAAAATTTGTCGCTTTTATAAACTCGACCAACTCAAATGGAGTCATATTTATAATTTTGACCAAAAGTAACCTAGTCAAATTTATAAAATTGATTGATTTTAACTCGTTGGCCGACACATTTGTAACAACAGGCGGGAAATTCAATTTTTATCGAAATTTTTGATGACAAAAGTCAAAATATAAAATTGATTGTTCGAAGTCAATTTTAGTCTATCAAAATTGAAAAATTGAGCAATCATATTTAGTCCGTCAAATTTAACTAAATTTGACCTATTTAGCTAAATTTGACCGGCCTAGTACGTCAAATTTAATTAAATTTGACCTTTTTAGCTAAATTTGACCATCCTAATAATGACCGATGCAATTCAGTCATATTTAACTTAATTTGACCATTGGCGGTCATTTTTGCTTAAATATGACCAAAACATTTTGATCAAATTTAGCCAATGTTTCTTCGTAACAATATAAAAGTTAAAGGAAGTTTAAAGATACAACGCTATTATTTTAGCTTTATTAAGCCTATTTAAAAATAGTAGTACTTTTTATTTTTATCTTAATAACACTATATGATTAATTGATAACTTTTCTTGAGTGTTAATATAGAAATATGAAAATTTAGCTGAATATTGCTCTTTCACTTTGATTACACCATACAAAATGTATAGAATAATATATTTATGGGAAAATATTGTATTTAGTGTATGTGTCTGAATTCGAATATATATGTACGAAAAACATAATATATATATAGATTTCTATAAAATTGTGCGTAAATATGAATTTTTACTTCTTATTTCACATGATTATATATATGAATTATTTTTTCACTTATTTTTTAATTAACTTATGTTGATATTTTTATTTTATAAATGCGAACATGATAAAAAAATACAATGTACATTTAAGATCAATATAAGTTTGAAATTAATCACATATACTCATATAAGAAAAATAATAATAATAATAATAATAATAATAATAATAATAATAACATTTATTAATAATAGCAACAACAATAAAAACAACAACAACAAGAATTATAATGATAATGATAATGATGATAATAATAATAATAATAATAATAATAATAATAATAATAATAATAATAATAATAATAATAATAATAATAGTGGAAGTTTACTTAATTCTAAACTTCGTATATTATAGGATTACTAGTCATTTTTCTGCTCCAAGATAAGCACAACATTATTTAGCCAACATTAGTTAGCCATTGGCAACAAATGTTAGAGAAGTTTCTCTGGACCTTGGCTACAAATATAACATATTATGTTTAATTAATTCAATATTATTTATGCTTGTAGGCTAATTTGAAAGAATGTCCAAAATACCCCACTTTTTCAGCCCCAACTGCCAAAAATACCCAGATGCGCGCGGACTGCCCAAAATATTGACAAATTACACTTTACATTACTGCGTATACAACCTTCAGTTTTTTTGTAAAGGACACGCATGTGGGCTATGGCTACTCACTTTTTGAAAAACAAGGAATACACATTTCACACATGCGTATTCCCTAAAAACGAAAAAAATGAATACGCATTTCACATATGTGTATCCTTTATAAATTTTAAAAAAACGAAATTCGCATGTAGGACATGTGTATTCAACATGTAATTTGGACACTCCGTCCCGCCAAATAGTATTTTGGGTACTAAGCCCCCAAATGGTGGGTATTTTGGTTTTTCACCCGGCTAATATTTCAAAAATATTTAGAGGATTAAAAATATGAAGTATTTTTTAAAAAATCTAGTTTTCTAAAATACAATTTAATGATTCAACATAAAAGTTTGTAAATAGTGGTGACAAATAAAAATAAAAACTAATACTGTCATGTTATTTTTTTAGTTATAGTCATTACTATAAGAATTTTGTTAAGATTATGTATAATTGATTGCTACAAAAATAATAATAATTTGGATTTTATTCTTAATTCATTTTGTTTATTGAAAGTTAAATATGCTTTTATTGTATGTAAATTTTAATCATGCTTTAGGAGTTTGATAGTCTCTTCCAATGTTCTAAAAATCTGTCTAGGTGACCGTCTAGGCGGTTCTTATGCCTTAGGCGGTGGTAAAACGCCCTGACTCGGACCTAGGTGGTGATTTATGCCTTTTTGCTGAAAATCGGGTCAAAATCAAAATTACGGCGGGCTAAGCGGTCATAGGCGGTCTGGTCGAAAAATAATTAAAAATCATTGTTTTTTACCTTTTTATGATTTTAATTCATTAATTTGATAATTTTACACAATATCATGCCAATTTCTAATATAAAGTATTGGTAAAAAGTAATAAGTAATCTAACATATTTATTTTCCCACTTGAAATATAAAATGACATATTGTAATTAGTTTAGAAGTGTGAATTAAAATATTAGTTAATATTCTAAACTCAATAATTAGTAAATAACGAATGTCAAATGTGTAGATATTGTTTAATACCATTCTAATTTCTTTTGTCAAATAAATATCTGACATATTTAACATTTTATAATAATAAAAGTTAAAAATAATATTTATATTCTCCCTATTAATGTTCCGATTAATCAGTCCGATTAATCAGTCCGATTAATGTTCCAATTAATGGCTCTCATTAATTTATAGGGGCTCGGAAATTTGAGTGTTGTGCACTACATAGTTGTGGTTTCTACTATCTAATCTAATTTGTCAGATTTCATAGGAGTTATTAGTGAACACTTTACTTTTGTTATATCTATCTATGTACTATTCCTTAAATAGAGACCACTGACTTCATCAAACCTTAAACGTGGTTCGTTTTGTATATAAGGTTACCAAAATTAATTATATATTTTGGTTATCATTTCTTTCCTTATAATTTTTCCCATAAAATCATATCATATGGTTGCTAGATTTCAAACTCAAGCATTAAATTAATTGTTTTTGTAATAAAATTACGATCACTATTTCTTGATGAGATCATATGTTACAATTTTTTTATTTATGTTAAAATGTAAATAATTATAAAGACAACTAAAGTGTAATAATGTGTAAGGTATATTTCAAGTATTCTTCAACTAAAAGCAAATAATAATCACAAGAAGTGTTCTAAAAATCTCCAATTTAACCAATTAATTCGCGATTAATCCCCCGCAAGGTATCCAACAGATTCAATTTTTGAAATCTGATTAGTCCTTAGTAATTTTTCTGTATTGGAGTATATATAATTATTTAATAAAATTAAAATATTATATTCATTTAAATATGAATAAATATAAAAATTAAGATATAATAAATATATATTTGTTAATAAATAACTAATATAATCATAATAATATATTAAATATAATTTAATATTATAATACATCCGTTTTTTACTACGATTAATCTCCTGTTTCAATTAATCCCAAATTGGTAGCACCACCGATCTTCCCCAATTCCCGATTTTTACAAAACACAAGTAACTAAATTTAAATTATTTCTATTTTTTTGGTTTGAAAATTTAACAAATTAAATTATTTATTGGAACTGATATTTTTTTTTGGACCGAGGAAGGCATTGACCATACTTATTGATATATATTATTTTAGTAAATTTAATTTAAAATATTATATACTTTCTTATTTCATATTTCACATTCCAATATTTTTTTGATAATTAAATTGTAATTCACTTTAAATAGAACTTTAAATAAAATATATTGCATCTTTTCTTATCAAATATCAATAATAAAATCTCTTTTGTTTCAAAATAAGTAAATAAGATACTCAAATTTAATTTAACCATATATTCTATAAGATTTTTCCCATCTAACAATTTGCTTGTAGGTGAACTTTTGGTATAGGTTGGAACATTTTTTCCAATACTCTAAGAAAATATTTTTACATTTTATTTAATTTGTAATATATTGAATCCCTTTGTTTTTTTACCCCAATAATAATTCATTTAATAAAATTTTGGATTTAATTGTTAAATTACTCTAACAATGACTTTGGTAACATACATTATAAATTTATAGTTAAATACCTAAAATTACTACTTGGACAATGCCCAAAATTAATTTTTTTTATGCTAAAGTTCACTTTCAGAGAAATAGAATTACCTTTACTTCTTGTAATTCTAAACTCAAATTATCTCATTAATTTAGATGCAAAGTTAACAAGATTATTAAGATAGAAGGTAAGAAGCATGAATATTGTAAAAATTAGCTACAAACTTTCAGGTTTGAAATGATAACAAATCCTAAGAATTGCAAATCAAGATCATCATTATCCCGATCTTAAAAGATTAAATTTGAAAAGTTGTTTAATTAATTATCTTAAATAACAAAGAGAAAATAAAATAAAATGTAAAAGACTAAATTTAAGATATGACATAATCACCTTTGTGGGTGATAACTAAAAATGAAAAAAAATTAAAAGAGATTAAATTCTACATGTGACATAACCATCTTTTTAGGAGATAAATAATTATAACATCTCAAGGATCACTTATCTAATGATTATGAAGATCATTCTGATCATTGAACCATCCACCCTCATTTGCTACGTCATTTCCCTGCAGCAGTGACATAAAGAACTCTGAATTATCAAACTCAATTCCAGGTAGCTCAGGAAGCCCAGCATTTTCTTGTGGCATTATATAAGATTCAGGAACAACAGTTGTGGGTACTACCCCCATGCCAGACTGAGCCATTCCAATATTTTGCTGAGGCACCATGTATGATCCATATGCTGGCACAAGATCAACCATTGTAGGAGCAACCATTCCCCTTGTGGACGGAACCCGCATTGTTGACCCCGTTAGCATGGTAGGTATAGGACGGTTCAGTGCAGGTCCCACAAAAGATTCATGTGAAGATGCCAAGCCACACATTAATGTTTGCACCAAGACATGACCAGGAGGTGTCACAGTGAGGGTTGAAGTAGCACTTATTGGTGCAAAGGAGGATGGTGAAGACATGGGTAGACTCATAGTTGAAAAGGAGGATGGTAGAGACACGGGGAGACTCGGCTTCCAAGTAGCATTTACGGGTGCAAAGGAGGATGGTGGAGACATGGGGAGATTCATGGTCGAAGTATCAAAGGAGCACAGGGGAGATAGGGGGAGACTCATGGTTGAAGTAGCAAAGGAGGACAACGGAGACAGGGGGATACTCATGGTTGAAGTAGCACTTACAGGTGCAAAGGAGGATGGTGGAGACATGGGGAGACTCAGGGACCGAGTTGATTCAGGGACATCAGGCATTGATCCGGTACCTGTATAACGCCTGATAGCAGGCTCAGCGTCACGGAGAAGCCATTCAATGGTTTGCCCATCATTGTTGTGACCTAGTTCCTGTGTCAATTGAAAAATTCTTGCAGCTGTTATTATTGGAAGTCTGACTCTGGGTTCTCGGCCATACACCTTTTTGTGCCCAGAATTCTTAACCATCTTTGATTATTTTAATGGACTTGGTGTTGAGAGTAAAGTGATGGACTACAGAGGATCAGTAAGACCATATTTATACAATATCAGTTATGTATTTATGAATTATGGTGAACTGTCTTCAACACCTAGATGTTTACTTAACAACCACTTACCAATATCAGTGAGCAGTGAGATTTTAATTATAATCATATAAAAGTACAAAATTTCACAAACTGTTATATACTTGATGCCAAATTTACATGCATATAGTCACTGGACTTTTAAATGTGCTCTGTCGTGTACATTTTTATTATGGATAAATTTAAAATAAAACATGTGTGGATAATTATTTTTTACCAGTTTTTCTATCTTAAAAAATATTGTTAATTTTAATAAATTTTAATTAGTTAATATTTTTTATTTGTTGCACAGATTTTGTACTAGGAGAAAGGGTACCGAGTGATATAAGATTTTAAATCTTAGATAATACATAAACATAAGCACTTTAAATTCAATTTATTATTGATGTAAAAATGTATGGAAGAGGCTATCAAATTTATCTTCTCTTAAAACATGATTCAAATTTAGATAACAATAAAAGTAGATTTAACTTTCAAAAAATAAAATGAAACTTTACTTAACAACCACTTACTAGTCAGCGGTAATAAGACCTTAATTACAATCATACAAAAGTACAAAATTTCACAAAGTGTATATTTGACTCCAAATTTACATGCATATACTTGCAGGACGTTTTAATATGCTATGTCCTCTGACTTTTGGTCAGGTTTAACCCTCATAACCGACCAACATAGTGGTCGGTTAACTGCATGGGCATTTTATTCAAATGTGGGGTCACTGTGTACACGTGTTGCCACGTCACTAAGTCATAACCGACCGTAGGTGGTCGGTTATATTTGTTTTTAAAAAGTTGACTGAAACTCATGACCGACCGTGGTCAAAGTGTGCACATCGGTTAGTTTTATATCAGAAGCTAACTTAAATGTCATAACCGACCGTCCTAAATGTCATATTCGGTTTTCTGGGTTTTGTAATGGTCAAAAGTGGTCGATTATGCCTATTGTCGGTCGGTTTTAAGGTCTGATTTTTAAAAAAAATGCAGGTTTTTCTGCAGTCCCTATACAAAACCAAATCAAACAACCAAACAACCAAACAATATTCACAACCAAACAATATTCACAACCAAATATCCAATCCAATAAATAACCTATACTACTCAAAATCATTCCACCAAACTAGTAAATTTAATGATTAAACAATCGTAATTAAATCCAACGAAATCATTTACAAACTCCGATAACCGGAGGATTAAACCATATCATTACATAATAAGCAATCTTAAATAACCGACAAAGTATCAAACCATAACAACGTATTAAATTTACATCCCATAACCATCAAAGTAGCAAATTACAATAGTCATAAAACCGATCAATGTAAACTAATCCGACAAATCAACATCAGACGATCCACTGCCATCACCGCCGCCATCATCGAAGTCCTCATCATCGGAGGCCTCATCCTCGGACGTGTAATCCTTATCGACTTCCATAGCACACTGATTGTTTTCCTAGATATTTAAGTGCAGAATGATCTGTGTGAACAATGACTTTGGAACCAATGAGATAAGCACGAAACTTGTCAAGAGCATAGACCACAACTAGAAGCTCCTTCTAAGTAGTAGCAAAGTTCCCCTGAGCTTCATCCAAGGTTTTACTTGCATAGTAGATAGCGTGCAATACCTTGTCTTTCCTCTGACCGAGAACTTCTCCAATAGCATAATCACTTGCATCACAAATGATTTTGAATGAAAGATTCCAATCTGGAGGTTGTATGATAGTTGCAGTTATCAAAGCTTCCTTAATCCTGTAAAAGGACTCCAAACAAGCATCAATAAAGACAAAAGTGGCATCCTTAAACAACAATTGAGTGAGGGGTTTTGTAATTTTTGAAAAATCTTTGATAAAATGACGATAAAACCCCGCATGACCTAAGAAACTCCTAACTCCCTTGACATTAACATGAGGAGGGAGTTTCTCAATCACCTCAAATTTTGCTTTATCAACTTTGATGCCAGGTTCAGAAATAAGATGACCAACACTACGCCATAGATGGCCTATCGCAATGGTTTAATCATGCGTGTTACAAAATTATGTTACCTTAGGTATGCTCATCTTAGCCTACCGCAACCTAGTGTTTTTCATGTTACCATAGCCTTCATAACATGTTACTATACCTTCAAAGTGTTACATATCGTAACATGTGGAAACTTATATTACAATAGGGTGTTAATGGATAAAAAAGTAATATTTTAAAAACAATTAAATTTATATAATTATTTGACTTCAAAATTAATCAATTTTGATGACACAATTAAGCAATAATTTTAATATTAGCTAAGATTGATAAAATAAATTATTTTTGTTAAATTCTGTAAACTGTACTAATTAGTAACTAATAATTTTTTATTATTAAAAAATTTGAACACTATTTAAACTTAAAAGTTTAGTAAAAAAATTAGCAATGTTGGGCTCTCGATAAGGTGTACTAAAGTAGGCTCAAAACTTTTGGAGAAGCGGTAGTTTTTTGGACTGACTTGGGTATTAAAATTTTAGAAAAGTCAAAATTTTAAAATTTTAATATAAAATTTTAAGTAATAAAAAATTAAAATATTATAATTCTCTTTCATTCTGATACGAGCATTGATGTACACATTTTTAAAAATTAAAATTAAAATGTAAATATACAGATTTATGCAAGTAACAAATTATATAACTAATTTTGTTCTAAAATAATGTTTTCAATATTATTTACTACAATTATAAATTACAAATTGTATACTTTTTCTGGAGACTTGAAATTTTTAAAAGCGGACAAAATTTGTAAAAAATTTCAAACGGAGCGCCCTTTTTTTGGATGAAAGCCGCCCAACCCACTTTTTATCTCGTCATTACACTCTCTTCCTCTTCTCCCTCTCTTGTACTCTTCCTAAAACTCTCCCTCTCTCTTAAACCTGTGTCTCATACATAGCCTCTCTGTAAATCTCTTCATCTAAAGTAAATTTTCTTCTTCAAATTAGGGTTTTTCAATATAGTTTGGCAAGGGCTCTTCCAATTAGGGGTTTCTTATTTTCAATTCATATGACTCGATTTCTTCGCTTTAACTTCAGGTAATTCATGTTTCTCTTTGGTTTTAGGGCTTCTTTAATTTGGATATTTACATTTTATATTGTGTTGTATTTCGGAGTTATTAGAATCTCGAAACGGGAGTAGTTTATCTGTTCCACAACTTCAGTGTATTATATTTCGGCTGAGCAGTGCACTTTCATTTGTAATGGGTGAAAAGAATCTTAATAATCGAATGCTTGGTCACCGGGAGATTGTAAGTTTTACTAGTTTTAAATGTATGTTTATGTTTTACTGTTTGTTATATTCATAAATTTGGATGATTTCCTAGTGTTGAATGAAATTTTGTGTGTGTTGTGTTTGTTATATTCTGAAATTTGGAAGATTTACTAGCGTTGAATGAAATTTCGTGTGGATTGTGTTTGTTATATTCATATATTTGGAAGTTTTTTTTACTAGTATCAAATGTTGAGTGAATTATTTATATTTGTTAATTCGTAACCTTGACTAGTTTTGAATGATTTTTGTGTTTGTAAACTCGTAAGCTTGACTGGTTTTGAGTGTGTTTTTGTGTTGGTTTGGTTTCTGTTTTGCTGTATATTAGCTGGATTTGGTACTTGTAGAAGTATCAAGTGTATATATATGCTTTAGAGGGGAGGATTTGAATTGAGTAGTTTTGTGTGATGATGGGCATTTTGGTTTAGAAATTGTCATACTTTTGGATTTGTTTGTTACTCAGTAATTAACATGAATAGGTATCTTTTAATGAAAGACATGTAAGAAGTGTCTATATAGGTAACGTGTAAGTTGGTTTAGTTTAATTTTGTTTTAGTCCAAAATTTGGTAAAACTTACGATTCTAGCTTTTCGCCCAGCATCTGTCTAGATCCTCACTGTGACTTAATTTATCAATTTATAGAATAAGCTATTGGCGTCTGGTGCATGATGTCCATTTTTAAGTTATACTAATCGCTCATTTTCCAAAGCATTATATATACAGTTTAACTAGTATTGTCCTCACTTCCTCTGTTTACATTACATTTTCTTAAGTAATAGTAAGATTACTTTTGTTTTACATGTAGCATGGAAGTTACGTGTGGCTGACTTACAAACAAATGTACAACATTGTGATGAAAGTTGGGAATGTTATCCGCAATTATGGAGTTCAGGAAGTAAGTGACTATCTGGTATTTACCACGATTTATGAGTTTTTTTAATTTGATTATCCGGTGTCTACAACGACTTATGAGTTTTTTAAATTTGAATATACTGGTGTAGGTAAAGTTGTTTCACGTTGTGTAGGCTTGTACATACTAAGTTGTGCAGTATCTTAAAATGAATTCAACTTATATTTGTTCTGTGTTAAGGGAAGGGTTATAACGTGCATTCAGTTTGAAGGCAGAGCCCTATATTAAAGTCACCAACCATTTAGGTCTTACTCTGAGCAAGAAATTTTCCTCAGTACATAAAGTGCAGATTCTTGTGTGTTTGGTCTGATGCATATATTACAGAAACTTATTATGTTGATTAGGATTTACGACTACTAAAGTTGTTCAGGAGGAAGGGGTGAAGGCCTAAAGGATTTCTATACGAATCAAATCATCAACTCGAGAATTCCACTGTCGTAAACTAATATGCTAGACTCATACCAATTATGGTTGTCATTGTTAACTTTGTAAAAGTAATTTTCCAGCTCTACTTCTTTGTATTCATATTCATGTTATACGATTGGTTCTCCTTTACGTGTAATAATGTTTTGTGCAGTTTTTGAAATAGTTTAATGTAGATGAGACTTATAGTCCCCACTAAACCCAAAAATAAAAAAAATACTATTCATATTATGGTATATGATTGGAAATAATTTTTGCCCCCAGTAGAGAATTTTTTTTTTATAAAGAGATGTCTAACTTGTATGTTTTTAATTTATTTTAGTGCCCTGTCCCCTGAGTTAAGGTTTTCTAGCTCTACCATTTCTTTTTGATATAGATTCTTGTGGATCTATTAGTTAGCACATATTTAGATGCTATTTAGGAAGACCAGGGAAAATAAACATCTGTTTAGCATGTGAAGAATACAGAACCTAAGTTTGTACACCTTTCTTTACTTATGCTTAGATTGTAGAATATTATTACAGAAGTAATGCAGAGTTTTGACTGGTGATAATCTTGTAAATTTGAATTGATTATGAAATTGGCAGCGCTGAATTTAACGCCTAGTGATATTCATACGCAGTTTGTGCTACGGCGCTTACATGGATCATGGGGCAACGTTATGCTGAAACATCAAAAATAATGTCAGCTAGGATTGTTGCAGGGATCAGGTAATTTATATCTTCACATCTGCAGTTTGTTCATTTAAATTTGCAATTAAATCTGTATAAAACAGATGTTAAAGCAAGATATGTGATTTTGTTGAATTTACTTATCTGAGGGGTTTCTTAGCACCAGAACAGTCAGTTAATATACATTGTCCTGTCATGGATGCGAAATTCGTTTTTAGAGGTTGTCGGCCTTTTTTGACATATACCTCTTTGTCCACAATTTAAATACTCACCTGCATTTCTGTTGAACCTGTATTTCTGGAATTACATGATACTGTAATGCTTTGTCTGCGTTCTGCTGAATGCATGTCACCAGATGCATTTCTGTTGAACCTGTATTTCTGGAATTACATGCTACTGTAATGTAATTTCTTTAGAATTACATCGTATAAGGCTTTATCTATTTCGATTATATCATCCCTGCCCCTCTAATATTTTAACTTTGTTTTGTACGTACATTATATTTGTTTTGTAAATTCTACCATGTTTTTGCACTCTCATGAATGCGGTTTACTGTTTGTCTGCCTAAAGCATCTATCAGAAGTGCTTAACTAATTTGTGCATTGTTGTCTTTGGGGTATCATGCAGTTAGGGACATGCTGGTAAAAGAGGACACTTAACAAAAAGTGGACCAAACACTTGCATCTGAAGTCGAGGAGAATGTGAAGAATTTCCAGTGTTACTATTTTATTAAGTTTATCTTTTTTTTCCTAATGTTTAGTAAAGAACTGAACTATTTTGTTTTGTTAAAATAATTGTCGTTGTCGTAGTTTTAGACATGTGATGGTTTGAATGTTTGAGTTGGTTTGTATGTAATACATTTTGTGGTATGTAATGATGGGATTGTTCGATTTCAAATAGCATAATTTCATGTAGTATATGTGTTCAATTTACAAACAAATCATGTCAAATTAATATAATACAAATCATTATAAAAAATGGGGCTCACCTGTGGGCCCCAATATGGGCCCCACAAGTGGACCCCATGTTTTTTTGCAAATTCAAAGTGCAAAGGTAACATATATAGTGTGATACTATAGACATACATTGACGTTACCTTTGATGTCTATTGTAACACAAAAGTCCATGTTGCACCAGGGCAAAGGAAATGTTACCTTAGGGGCCAAAGGTAACTCGAAAAAAAGCAACTTAAATTTTATGTTACCTTAGGCCTTTTTCTGGCTGTGGTAACACTTTTTTGGGCCTGTTGTAACATTTTCTTGGTGTTGCTGTAGGCCATTTATGGTGTAGTGCCAAGTACCACTCATTCATTGACCATGAAGTGGCACTATTTCCAATTCAAAACCAAATTAACCTTTTCACAACGTTTAAGCACTTTAGAGAGATTATACAGACATACATCAAAATCAGAACCATAAACACTGAAATCGTTCAGATGTTTAGGCCAGATGCTATTAGCACAATAGTGTGTCTCATAAATAAAAAACCTTCAAGTCCTTTGGGTTTCAAGATTTTTGAAGAACAGTGGCAGGAAAAGAAAGTAAATCTTTCACACTTGCGGATTTTTGGTTGTATTTCTTATGTGCATGTTAAAGATTCTGACAGGGACACACTTGATCTGAAATTAAAAAAGTGTATCTTCATTAGTTATGGCTCAGATGATATGGGTCACCGTTTCTGGTATAATTTGACAAAGAAGGTCATTAGAAGTAGAGATGTTACTTTTAATGAGAATGTATTGTATAAGGATAAGCTTGTAGTCGATTATGAGTATACAAAGGAACAACTTGAGAAAGTGAAGGCAGTGCTTGAAGACATTATAAAAATATAGCTTGCAGGAAATAGTGAAAGTTCGGAGAATGTTGATGACATGGTTCCAATTACTCCTATTAGGTCTTGAAGTATTGTAGAAGGGGGGGGGGTTGAATACGATACTCACTAAATTAAAAATTATTTCGAACCTTTTATAGATATATAATTTAGTGTCCGGTTAGTGGTTCCGTGTCCTTGAGGTGAATAGTGTTTGAGAAAATAAAACGAGGAATACAAGATATTCGGGAAGTATATATTCATATATAAATCCTCGGGGGTGTTGCTACACTCCGATAAATAAATTAACCGGCTACAATCTAAGAATAACAAAGTTCCTAGCTACTACAAAGATATTAAAAATTAAATCCTATACAATGATCTAGCTTTTGTTTGTCTAAGGATCTAATTACCGGATAACGATTATAATGCCCATATGAATATACAAGAGTTAAAACGGGGATTATAACGTTTCTCCGGTGAGAAGTTGAATGGATAATCAATGTGCTGAGCTTCTCTGTAAATCTCTTTATTTCTTATTTTCATCAATTCCCTTGACTCCCAGCGACCCGAAAAATATGACTTTTATTGGAGCTTCTTTAAAGGAACCCCTGACGTTGATAAAGTTCTGACAAGAGAACAATGACATTTTTGCGTGGTCAGCAGTTGATATGCCGAGTATTGTTTTGAATTGATAACTCATAAGCTAAATATCGACCCTAACCGAAATACAGTAAAGCAAAAGAAAATGAGTTTTGCTTTGAAAAGGAAAGAGGCCATAAAACATGAGGTAAAAAAGCTCTTAGAGGTTGGGTTCAATGAGGAAATACAATTCATGGAATGGTTGGCTAATCCGGTGATGGTGAAAAAAGCTAATGGAAAGTGGAGGATGTATGTTGACTTTACTAACCTGAACCATTCATGTCCAAAGGATAATTTTCCTTTCCCACAGATAGACACTTTGATAGATTCCACTGGAGGGCATGAGATTCTGAGTTTCATGGATGGATTTAGCGGCTATAATCAAATCAAAATGCATAAAAATGACAATCCAAAAGGTATTATTCATCACCAACTTTGGTATTTTTTATTATCTTGATTATGACATTTGGTCTCAAGAATGCAGGAGCCACTTACCAATGGTTGGTGAATAAGATTTTTAAGGATCTCATCGGAAAGATCATGGAGGTCTACGAAGATGACATGTTAGTCAAGAGCCTTCTAAAGGTTGATCATATAGCCCATTTGAGGGAAACTTTTGAGGTTTTGAGATATCACAAGATGATGTTGAATTTCGCCAGGTGTTCTTTTGGTGTAGGATCTGGAAAGTTTTTAGGATTAATGGTCTCCAAGAGGGGAATTGAGGCCAATCCTAACATGATAAAGGCCATCCTGGATATGGAACATCCACGCTCTGTAAAGGACATTCAGAAACACAATGAAATGATTACTGCTTTGGGACGGTTCATCTCCAAGTCCGGAGACAAGTGCCAGCCATTCTTCAAATCTTTAAAGAAAGTAAAAGATTTTTCCTGGACCGATGAATGTCAGATGTCGTTTAAGGAATTATAGAAATACAAGGTTCAAGCCCCGTTGTTGGCCAAACCAGTTCAGAATGAAACTCTGTATTTGTACTTGGTTGTTTTTCAAAGAGCCTTGAGCGTTGTATTGGTAAAAAAGGAAGCCAAAACCCATAAACATATCTATTATGTCAACAAGATTCTACACGCAGCTGAGTTGAACTATTTAACTATAGTAAAGTTTGCTTTGGCCTTGGTCATGACTTTAAGAAAGTTACGTCCCTACTTCCAAGCACATAAAATCGAAGTGTTAAAATATAAGCCTTTGAGAAACATAATCCATAGTTCTAAGGTCAGTGGAAGGCTGATCAAATGGGCCATAGAGCTTGAAGAATTTGATATTAAGTATAAGCCTAGAACATCGATCATAGCTCAGGTCTTGACTGACTTCGTGGTTAAATGTACTATCGACAACCAAGAATTCGGGGGCAGGAAGATATAACTCAAGGCATGGATGGCCAAGATGGAGAAAAGATAGTTGAGAACAAAAAGTTCTGAGTGCTCTATTTAATGGGGCATTGAAAAAATTCAAGTGGAGCTGGGATGGTTTTACAAAGCCTCGATGATGTCTTGATTGAGTATAATATAAAGTAAGATTTTCCTACCACAAATAATGAGGCGGAATATGAAGCCCACATTGCAGGAGTTGGCTTAGCTGGAACCTTGAGGGTTAAAAACTTGAAGGTCTGTGGAGACTCGAAACTTGTGGTGTCCCAGGTCAATGGAGAATTTGAGGCGAGAGATGAGACCATGGCCATATATGTGCGACTTGTGAGAGCTGTGATGACTTAGTTTGATGAATGTCATATTTCTATGGGACAAGTAAAAAGCCAATCAACTAAAGCATGGTGGTAAAACTAGTTTTTATGGCACTTATCGGTATTTCTTGGAACCAGATAAACCGTTGAGAATGATTATAAAGTTTGGAAGAACTGAAGCACCTTTAGTTACATGTTGTTATTTAGGATCGCTAGTGTGGAGTCTTTGTGAGGATATGCAGTTTCCTCCTTCAGGAAAGACGTCTCAAACAAAATGGAAGAACTATGGTGTGACACATTTATATGTCTATCTCTGTAAAACACCTAATAGAATACCAGGAAAGTTCTTTATTGCCTTGAAGATATAGACTTAGTAAATTAGCTTCAAAGCTACGTCACAAATTTAACGCAAATAACTATTCAATATAAATTTACTATGGTTTATCTTTGTAAAACACCCGATAAACAAATAATTAGTTAAGAGTAAAATTTTATAATATGCCAGAGAACCTTTGTGTCTACTATGTATGAATTTTTTTTAGTGAATTTAAAAAAAAGTACTTGCACATTTTTCAGAAGCAAGGAACTTCTTATTTTTTTAATAGTAATCATATTTTGTACTTTAAATTTGTTCAAAACTTGTCGCTTTTATAAACTCGACCAACTCAAATGGAGTCATATTTATAATTTTGACCAAAAGTAACCTAGTCAAATTTATAAAATTGATTGATTTTAACTCGTTGGCCGACACATTTGTAACAACGGGCGGGAAATTCAATTTTTATCGAAATTTTTGATGACAAAAGTCAAAATATAAAATTGACTGTTCGAAGTCAATTTTAGTCTATCAAAACTGAAAAATTGAGCGTAAATATGAATTTTTACTTCTTATTTCACATGATTATATATATGAATTATTTTTTCACTTATTTTTTAATTAACTTATGTTGATATTTTTATTTTATAAATGCGAACATGATAAAAAAATACAATGTACATTTAAGATCAATATAAGTTTGAAATTAATCACATATACTCATATAAGAATAACAATATAAACTCATATAAGAATAACAATAATAATAATAATAATAATAATAAAATTTATGAATAATAACAACAACAATAAAAACAACAACAAGAATTATAATGATAATAATAATAATAATAATAATAATAATAATAATAATAATAATAATAATAATAATTCTAAACTTCGTATATTATAGGATTACTAGTCATTTTTCTGCTCCAAGATAAGTACAACATTAGTTAGCCAACATTAGTTAGTCATTGACAACAAATGTTAGAGAAGTTTCTCTGGGCCTTGGCTACAAATGTAACATATTAGGTTTAATTAATTCAATATTATTTATGCTTGTAGGCTAATTTCAAAGAATGTCCAGAATACCCCATTTTCCAGCCCCAACTGCCAAAAATACCGAGATGCGCGCGGACTGCCCAAAATACCGACTGATTACGCTTTACATTACTGCGTATACAACCTTCAGTTTTTTTGTAAAGGACACGCATGTGGGCTATGCATACTCACTTTTTGGAAAAACAAGGAATACACATTTCACACATGCGTATTCCCTAAAAACAAAAAAATGAATACACATTTCGCATTTCACATATGTGTATCCTTTATAAATTTTAAAAAACGAAATTCGCATGTTGGACATGCGTATTCAACAGGTAATTTGGACACTCCGTCCCGCCAAATGGTATTTTGGGTACTAAGCCCCCAAATGGTGGGTATTTTGGTTTTTCACCCGGCTAATATTTCAAAAATATTTAAAGGATTAAAAATAAGAAGTATTTTTTAAAAAATCTAGTTTTCTAAAATATAATTTAAGGATTCAACATAAAAGTTTGTAAATAGTAGTGACAAATAAAAATAAAAACTAATACTGTCATATTATTTTTTTAGTTATAGTCATTACTATAAGAATTTTGTTATGATTATGTATAATTGATTGCTATAAAAATAATAATAATTTGGATTTTATTCTTAATTCATTTTGTTTATTGAAAGTTAAATCTGCTTTTATTGTATGTAAATTTTAATCATGCTTTAGGAGTTTGATAGTCTCTTCCAATGTTCTAAAAATCGGTCTAGGTGACCGTCTAGGCGGTTCTTATGCCTTAGGCGGTGGTAAAATGCCCTGACTCGCACCTAGGTGGTGATTTATGCCTTTTTGCTGAAAATCGGGTCAAAATCAGAATTAGGCGGGCTAAGCGGTCATAGACGGTCTCGTTGAAAAATAATTAAAAATCATTGTTTTTTACCTTTTTATGATTTTAATTCATTAATTTGATAATTTTACACAATATCATGCCAATTTCTAATATAAAGTATTGGTAAAAAGTAATAAGTAATCTAACATATTTATTTTCCCACTTGAAATATAAAATGACATATTGTAATTAGCTTAGAAGTGTGAATTAAAATATTAGTTAATATGGTAAACTCAATAATTAGTAAATAACGAATGTCAAATGTGTAGATATTGTTTAATACCATTCTAATTTCTTTTGTCAAATAAATATCTGACATATTTATCATTTTATAATAATAAAAGTTAAAAATAATATTTATATTCTCCCTATTAATGTTCCAATTAATCAGTTCGATTAATGTTCCAATTAATTGCTCTCATTAATTTTTAGGGGCTCAAAATTTGAGTGTTGTGCACTACATAGTTGTGGTTTCTACTATCTAATCTAATTTGTAAGATTTCATAGCAGTTATTAGTGAACACTTTACTTTTGTTATATCTATCTATGTACTATTCCTTAAATAGAGACCACTGACTTCATCAAACCATAAACGTGGTTCCTTTTGTATATAAGGTTACCAAAATTTATTATATATTTTGGTTATCATTTCTTCCCTTACAATTTTTCCCATAAAATCAGATCATATGGTTGCTAGGTTTAAAACTCAAGCATTAAATTAATTGTTTTTGTAATAAAATTACGATCACTATTTCTTGATGAGATCATATGTTACAATTTTTTTTATTTATGTTAAAATGTAAATAATTATAAAGACAACTAAAGTGTAATAATGTGTAAGGTATATTTCAAGTATTCTTCAACTAAAAGCAAATAATAATCACAAGAAGTGTTCTAAAAATCTCCAATTTAACCAATTAATTCGCGATTAATCCCGCGCAAGGTATCCAACAGATTCAATTTTTGAAATCCGATTAGTCCTTAGAAATTTTTCTGTATTGGAGTATATATAATTATTTAATAAAATTAAAATTATTATATTCATTTAAATATGAATAAATATAAAAATTAAGATATAACAAATATATATTTGTTAATAAATAACTAATATAATCATAATAGTATATTAAATATAATTTAATATTATAATACATCCGTTTTTTACTACGATTAATCTCCTGTTTCAATTAATCCCAAATTGGTAGCACCACCGATCTTCCCCGATTCCCGATTTTTACAAATCACAAGTAACAAATTAAATTATTTATTGGAACTGATATTTTTTTTTGAACCGAGGAAGGCATTGACCATACTTATTCATATATATTATTTTAGTAAATTTAATTGAAAATATTATATACTTTCTTATTTCATATTTCACATTCCAATAATTTTTTGATAATTAAATTGTAATTCACTTTTAATAGAACTTTAAATAAAATATATTGCTTCTTTTCTAATCAAATATCAATAATAAAATGTCTATTGTTTCAAAATAAGTAAACAAGATACTCAAATTTAATTTAACCATATGTTCTATAAGATTTTTCCTATCTAACAATTTGCTTGTAGGTGAACTTTTGGTATAGGTTGGAACATTTTTTCCAATACTCTAAGAGAAAATATTTTTACATTATATTTAATTTGTAATATATTGAATCCCTTTGTTTTTTTACCCCAGTCATAACTCATTTAATAAAATTTTGGATTTAATTGTTAAATTACTCTAACAATGACTTTGGTAACATACATTATAAATTTATAGTTAAATACCTAAAATTACTACTTGGACAATACCCAAAATTAATTTTTTTTTCTGCTAAGGTTCACTTTCAGAGAAATAGAATTACCTTTACTTCTTGTAATTCTAAAGTCAAATTATCTCATTAATTTAGATGCAAAGTTAACAAGATTATTAAGATAGAAGGTAAGAAGCATGAATATTGTAAAAATTAGCTACAAACTTTCTGGTTTGAAATGATAACAAATCCTAGCAAATCAAGATCATCATTATCCCGATCTTAAAAGACTAAATTTGAAAAGTTGTTTAATTAATTATCTTAAATAACAAAGAGAAAATAAAATAAAATGTAAAAGACTAAATTTAAGATATGACATAATCACCTTTGTGGGTGATAACTAAAAATGAAAAAAAAATTAAAAGAGATTAAATTCTACATGTGACATAACCACCTTTTTTAGGAGATAAATAATTATAACATCTCAAGGATCACTTATCTAATGATTATGAAGATCATTCTGATCATTGAACCATCCACCCTCATTTGCTACGTCATTTCCCTGCAGCAGTGACATAAAGAACTCTGAATTATCAAACTCAATGCCAGGTAGCTCAGGAAGCCCAGCATTTTCTTGTGGCATTATATAAGATTCAGGAACAACAGTTGTGGGTACTACCCCCATGCCAGACTGAGCCATTCCAATATTTTGCTGAGGCACCATGTATGATCCATATGCTGGCACAAGATCAACCATTGTAGGAGAAACCATTCCCCTTGTGGACGGAACCCGCATTGTTGACCCCGTTAGCATGGTAGGTATAGGACGGTTCAGTGCAGGTCCCACAAAAGATTCATGTGAAGATGCCAAGCCACACATTAATGTTTGCACCAAGACAGGACCAGGAGGTGTCACAGTGAGGGTTGAAGTAGCACTTATTGGTGCAAAGGAGGATGGTGAAGACATGGGTAGACTCATAGTTGAAAAGGAGGATGGTAGAGACACGGGGAGACTTGGCTTCCAAGTAGCATTTACGGGTGCAAAGGAGGATGGTGGAGACATGGGGAGATTCATGGTCGAAGTATCAAAGGAGCACAGGGGAGATAGGGGGAGACTCATGGTTGAAGTAGCAAAGGAGGACAACGGAGACAGGGGGATACTCATGGTTGAAGTAGCACTTACAGGTGCAAAGGAGGATGGAGGAGACATGGGGAGACTCAGGGACCGAGTTGATTCAGGGACATCAGGCATTGATCCGGTACCTGGATAACGCCTGATAGCAAGCTCAGCTTCACGGAGAAGCCATTCAATGGTTTGCCCATCATTGTTGTGACCTAGTTCCTGTGTCAATTGAAAATTTTTTGCAGCTGCTATTATTGGAAGTCTGACTCTGGGTTCTCGGCCATACACCTTTTTGTGCCCAGAATTCTTAACCATCTTTGATTATTTTTAACCGACTTGGTGTTCAGAGTAAAGTGCTGGACTACAGAGGATCAGTAATACCATATTTATACAATATCAGTTATGTATTTATGAATTATGGTGAACTGTCTTCCACACCTAAATGTTTACTTAACAACCACTTACTAATACCAGTGAGCAGTGAAATTTTAATTATAATCATATAAAAGTACAAAATTTCACAAACGGTTATATATTTGATGCCAAATTTACATGCATATAGTTACTGGACTTTTAAATGTGCTCTGTCCTGTACATGTTTAATATGGATAAATTTAAAATAAAACATGTGTGGATAGTTATTTTTTACCATTTTTTCTATCTTAAAAAATATTGTTAATTTTAATAAATTTTAGTTAGTCAATATTTTTTATTTGTTGCACAAATTTTGTACTAGGAGAAAGGGTACCGAGTGATATAAGATTTTAAATCTTAGATAATACATAAACATAAGCACTTTAAATTCAATTTATTATTGATGTAAAAATGTCCTATGTCAATAACCTCATATATTTTCTTTTTCAATTAATTTGCTGATAAAAGTCCTATGTTCTTTTTTTTCTTAAAAGACTTAATGGTTTCCTTACTTTTCTTTCTTTGAGTTTTATCATTTACCAGTTCTTCTTGTGATACTGATGTTGAACCCTTTTCAAAAGTAGATTTGGGTTCATCAGCTTCTGATGAAATAACCTTAACAGGAGTTTTAAGGGAAATTTTATATTCAGTGTCAACATCCTTAATTCCATCTTTATAGCCTAGGCATTCTTTCCAGGTTTTCTTTGAGATCATCTCATGAACCTTTTTTCCTGAATCAGTCCAGGCTTTAATGGTTTTTCTCTCATTCTCTTGATTCTTTTCTAACATACTGTATCTAGCCTCAAGAATCTTAACTGTATGTTTAGCTCTCTTACATTCTTTCTTCAAATCTATCTGATGTATCAAGTCAGACTCTAACTGATCATTTCTAGATTTCAATGTCTTAATTTCAGTTATAAGTCTATCATTTTCTAAAGTCTTATTCTTAAAACTACCATGCAAAGATTTAAGAATAGATTTCAATTCAGATATATTTTCAGTATCAAAAGTGAAGAAATGAGTTTATACCTTAGGCTCAGAAGCAGCAGGATCATCAAGACTCTCCATCAGTGCATATCATGTATTTTCATCTTCAGAGTCAGAGGAGTCCACCCAATTCTTACTTGAAGTGATCAGGGCTTTGCTCTTCCCTTGATCATGCTTTATTTTCTTGCACTCTGAGGCAAAGTGACCAGGTTCATCACAGTTGTAGCACTTGATCTTTGTCCTGTCTAGCTTCCCAGCTTTAGAGTCCTTTCCATCTTTTCTCCCAATTGACTTCTTTTCACCTCCAATGAACTTCTTCCTGAAGCTTCTGTTGTTCCTAGACTTCCTGAATTGCATTCTCCTGAAGCCCTTAACCAGTAATGCAGCCATTTGCATGACATCAGAATTTGTCATGTTCTCATCAGTTTCAGAATCAGTATCATCATCAGGATATGATGATGAATCATCAGTATCTAATTCTGGTAATTTGTTCTTCTTTCGTACAGCTCCAACAAACTTTTCTTTTGAAGCTTTATTATTAACTTTCAAGGCAACAGATTTCCCTTTGCTGCTTTTCCTCTCTCTCCTTTGGTGAACCTCCAAATTATGAGTTCTTAGCATGCCATATACTTCATCCAGAGTAATTACGTCCAAATCATACTGATATCGTATGATTGAAGTCTGAGTCTCCCATTCTTCACTTAATGCTCTTAAAAACTTGGTGTTTGAATCCTCTCGATCATACACCTTTCCTACCAAAGACAGATTGTTGAGTAGAGTCATAAATCTGTCATAGATATCAGTGAGACTTTCATCAGGTTTGGCCTCAAAGTGTTCATATTCTTGAATCAGAACATCCCTTTTGTTCTTCTTGATGGCCATGGTTCCTTGACATTGAGTTTCAAGAGCATCTCATATTTCTTTGGCAGTCTTGTAGGCTATGACCCTATTTGACATCACAGAATTAAGACTGTTATGCAAACTGTTTCTTACCTTTGCATCTTTCAGCACAACTATTTTCTCTTCTGGTGTCCATTTTGTCTTCTCCTTCAGTTGATAGTGTTCAGCAACCGAAGGAGTTGCAGGCACCAGTTTTGTTGGCATGAAGGGTCCATCATTGATTACATCTAGATAATCTAGATCTGTAGCTTCCAGGTACATGAGCATCTTCACCTTCCATGTTGGATATTCAGTCTTTTAGAATGGGAATTTTAATACTTTCATACTTGTTCAGAGACATGTTTAGATCGTTTCTGATTATAAATTTATCAGTGTGCTCTGATACCAATTGTTTCCCAGTAAAGATATAATTGTTCAAGGGGGGGGGGGTTTGATACAATTGTATAAATATTTCGAACAAGTAATAAAATATAACAGCTTTTTATATTTATGATAAAAACTGTTACAAAATCCTCTCAAGAAATACCGATGTTCTTGAGAGCTGCTAGGTCGAATGATCCTCGAGTGTTGTTCACTAAGTGATGACCTAAACTGTGTTTATATACTACACAACTACAACATATTAATCTAAGATATACATTATCAAAAACTAACCGAAACTGATACATATCTTAAACTAAACAGATAAAGTCCTATCTCTCAGACGTAACAGATATCTGCTCCACATTATAAGGAACAGAACAAATACTCTAATGCTGACTGTCTTCAAATACTGATGTCATACAAATCCTGATGACATACCAAATCCTGACGGTACATCAGATCCCGATGACATCTGAACAGCCAGATCCTGAGCTTCTTCTGATCATTGAGAATTCAATATATAACAAAGCCAACGAAAGATTTAATCCCAATTCCCTTGACTCCCAGCGACCTGAAAAAGATGACTTTTATTGGAGCTTCTTTAAAGGAACCCCTGACGTTGATAAAGTTCTGACAAGAGAACAATGACATTTTTGCGTGGTCAGCAGTTGATATGCCGAGCATTGTTTTGAATTGATAACTCATAAGCTAAATATCGACCCTAACCGAAATACAGTAAAACAAAAGAAAATGAGTTTTGCTTTGAAAAGAAAAGAGGCCATAAAACATGAGGTAAAAAAGCTCTTAGAGGTTGGGTTCAATGAGGAAATACAATTCATGGAATGGTTGGCTAATCCGGTGATGGTGAAAAAAGCTAATGGAAAGTGGAGGATGTATGTTGACTTCACTAACCTGAACGATGCATGTCCAAAGGATAATTTTCCTTTCCCACAGATAGAGACTTTAATAGATTCCACTGGAGGGCATGAGATGCTGAGTTTCATGGATGGATTTAGCGGCTATAATCAAATCAAAATGCATAAAAATGACAATCCAAAAGGTATTATTCATCACCAACTTTGGTATTTTTTATTATCTTGATTATGGCATTTGGTCTCAAGAATGCAGGAGCCACTTACCAATGGTTGGTGAATAAGATTTTTTAGGATCTTATTGGAAAAATCATGGAGGTCTACGAAGATGACATGTTAGTCAAGAGCCTTCTAAAGGTTGATCATATAGCCCATTTGAGGGAAACTTTTGAGGTTTTGAGATATCACAAGATGATGTTGAATTTCGCCAGGTGTTCTTTTGGTGTAGGATCTGGAAAGTTTTTAGGATTAATGGTCTCCAAGAGGGGAATTGAGGCCAATCCTAACATGATAAAGACCATCCTGGATATGGAACATCCACGCTCTGTAAAGGACATTCAGAAACATAATGAAATGATTACTACTTTGGGACGGTTCATCTCCAAGTCCGGAGACAAGTGCCAGCCATTCTTCAAATCTTTAAAGAAAGTAAAAGATTTTTCCTGGACCGATGAATGTCAGATGTCGTTTAAAGAATTATAGAAATACAAGGTTCAAGCCCCGTTGTAGGCCAAACTAGTTCAGAATGAAACTCTGTATTTGTACTTGGTTGTTTCTGAAAGAGCCTTGAGCGTTGTATTGATAAAAAAGGAAGCCAAAACCCATAAACATATCTATTATGTCAACAAGATTCTACACGCAGCTGAGTTGAACTATTTAACTATAGTAAAGTTTGCTTTGGCCTTGGTCATGACGTTAAGAAAGTTACGTCCCTACTTCCATGCACATAAAATCGAAGAGTTAAAAAATAAGCCTTTGAGAAACATCATCCATAGTTCTAAGGTCAGTGGAAGGCTGATCAAATGGGCCAGAGAGCTTGAAGAATTTGACATTAAGTATAAACCTAGAACATCGATCATAGCTCAGGTCTTGACTGACTTCGTGGTTGAATGTACTATCGACAACCAAGAAGTCGGGGGCAGGAAGATATAACTCAAGGCATGGATGGCCAATATGGAGAAAAGATAGTTGAGAACAAAAAGTTCTGAGTGCTCTATTTAATGGGGCATTGAAAAAATTCAAGTGGAGCTGGGATGGTTTTATAAAGCCTCAATGGTGTCTTGATTGAGTATAATATAAAGTAAGATTTTCTTACCACAAATAATGAGGCGGAATATGAAGCCCACATTGCAGGACTTGGCTTAGCTGGAACCTTGAGGGTTAAAAACTTGAAGGTCTGTGGAGACTCGAAACTTGTGGTGTCCCAGGTCATTGGAGAATTTGAGGCGAGAGATGAGACCATGGCCATATATGTGCGACTTGTGAGAGCTGTGATGACTTAGTTTGATGAATGTCATATTTGTATGGGACAAGTAAAAAGCCAATCAACTAAAGCATGGTGGTAAAACTAGTTTTTATGGCACTTATCGGTATTTCTTGGAACCAGATAAACCGTTGAGAATGATTATAAAGTTTGGAAGAACTGAAGCACATTCAGTTACATGTTATTATTTAGGATCGCTAGTATGGAGTCTTTGTGAGGATATGCAATTTCCTCCTTCAGGAAAGACGTCTCAAAGAAAATGGAAGAACTATGGTGTGACACATTTATATGTCTATCTCTGTAAAATACCTAATAGAACACCAGGAAAGTTGTTTATTGCCTTGAACATATAGACTTAGTAAATTAGCTTCAAAGCTACGTCGCAAATTTAACACAAATAATTATTCAATATAAATTTACTATGGTTTATCTTTGTAGAAATCCTGATAAACAAATAATTAGTTAAGAGTAAAATTTTACAATATGCTAGAGAACCTTTGTGTCTATTATGTATGAAATTTTTTTAGTGAATTTAAAAAAAAAGTACTTGCACATTTTTCAGAAGCAAGGAACTTTTTATTTTTTTAATAGTAATCATATTTTGTACTTTAAATTTGATCAAAATTTGTCGCTTTTATAAACTCGACCAACTCAAACGGAGTCATATTTATAATTGTGACCAAAAGTAACCTAGTCAAATTTATAAAATTGATTGATTTTAACTCGTTGGCCGACACATTTGTAACAACAGGCGGGAAATTCAATTTTTATCGAAATTTTTGATGACAAAAGTCAAAATATAAAATTGACTGTTCGAAGTCAATTTTAATCTATCAAAATTGAAAAATTGAGCAATCATATTTAGTCCGTCAAATTTAACTAAATTTGACCTATTTAGCTAAATTTGACCGGCCTAGTACGTCAAATTTAATTAAATTTGACCTTTTTGGCTAAATTTGACCATCCTAATAATGACCGATACAATTCAGTTATATTTAACTTAATTTGACCATTGGCGGTCATTTTTGCTTAAATATGACCAAAACATTTTGATCAAATTTAGCCAATGTTTCTCCGTAACAATATAAAAGTTAAAGGAAGTTTAAAGATAGAACGCTATTATTTTAGCTTTATTAAGCCTATTTAAAAATAGTAGTACTTTTTATTTTTTTCTTAATGACACTATATGATTAATTGATAACTTTTCTTGAGTGTTAATATAGGAAATATGAAAATTTAGCTGAATATTGCTCTTTTCACTTTGATTACACCATACAAAATGTATAGAATAATATATTTATCGGTAAATATTGTATTTAGTGTATGTGTGTGAATTCGAATATATATGTACAAAAAGCATAATATATATACAGATTTCTATAAAATTGTGCGTAAATATGAATTTTTACTTCTTATTTCACATGATTATATATATGAATTATTTTTTCACTTATTTTTTAATTAACTTATGTTGATATTTTTATTTTATAAATGCGAACATGATAAAAAAATACAATGTACATTTAAGATCAATATAGGTTTGAAATTAATCACATATACTCATATAAGAATAACAATAATAATAATAATAATAATAATAATAATAATAATAATAACATTTATTAATAATAACAACAACAATAAAAACAACAACAACAAGAATTATAATGATAATGATAATGATAATGATAATGATAATAATAATAATAATAATAATAATAATAATAATAATAATAATAATAATAATAATAATAATAATAATAATAATAATAGTGGAAGTTTACTTAATTCTAAACTTCGTATATTATAGGATTACTAGTCATTCATCTGCTCCAAGATAAGCACAACATTAGTTATCCAACATTAGTTAGCCATTGGCAACAAATGTAAGAGAAGTTTCTGTGGGCCTTGGCTACAAATGTAACATATTAGGTTTAATTAATTCAATATTATTTATGCTTGTAGGCTAATTTGAAAGAATGTCCAGAATATCCCATTTTCCAGCCCCAACTGCCAAAAATACCGAGATGCGCGCGGACTGCCCAAAATACCTACATATTACGCTTTACATTACTGCGTATACGAACCTTCAGTTTTTTTGTAAAGGACACGCATGTGGGCTATGCGTACTCACTTTTTTGAAAAACAAGGAATACACATTTCACACATGCGTATTCCCTAAAAATAAAAAAATGAATACGCATTTCGCATTTCACATATGTGTATCCTTTATAAATTTTAAAAAAATGAAATTCGCATGTTGGACATGCGTATTTAACAGGTAATTTGGACACTCCGTCCCGCCAAATGGTATTTTGGGTACTAAGCCCCCAAATGGTGGGTATTTTGGTTTTTCACCTGGCTAATATTTCAAAAATATTTAGAGGATTAAAAATAAGAAGTATTTTTAAAAAATCTAGTTTTCTAAAATACAATTTAATGATTCAACATAAATGTTTGTAAATAGTGGTGACAAATAAAAATAAAAACTAATACTGTCATGTTATTTTTTTAGTTATAGTCATTGCTATAAGAATTTTGTTATGATTATGTATAATTGATTGCTATAAAAAGAATAATAATTTGGATTTTATTCTTAATTCATTTTGTTTATTGAAAGTTAAATCTGTTTTTATTGTATGTAAATTTTAATCATGCTTTAGGAGTTTGATAGTCTATTCCAATGTTCTAAAAATCGGTCTAGGTGACCGTCTAGGTTGTTCTTATGCCTTAGGCGGTGGTAAAACGCCCTGACTCGGACCTAGGTGGTGATTTATGCCTTTTTGCTGAAAATCGGGTCAAAATCAGAATTAGGCGGGCTAAGCGGTCATAGGCGGTCTGGTCGAAAAATAATTAAAAATCATTGTTTTTTACCTTTTTATGATTTTAATTCATTAATTTGATAATTTTACACAATATCATGCCAATTTCTAATATAAAGTATTGGTAAAAAGTAATAAGTAATCTAACATATTTATTTTCCCACTTGAAATATAAAATGACATATTGTAATTAGCTTAGAAATGTGAATTCAAATATTAGTTAATATTGTAAACTCAATAATTAGTAAATAACGAATGTCAAATGTGTAGATATTGTTTAATACCATTCTAATTTCTTTTCTCAAATAAATATCTGACATATTTATCATTTTATAATAATAAAAGTTAAAAATAATATTTATATTCTCCCTATTAATGTTTCGATTAATCAGTCCGATTAATCAGTTCGATTAATGTTCCAATTAATGGCTCTCATTAATTTTTAGGGCCTCGGAAATTTGAGTGTTGTGCACTACATAGTTGTGGTTTCTACTATCTAATCTAATTTGTCAGATTTCATAGCAGTTATTAGTGAACAATTTACTTTTGTTATATCTATCTATGTACTATTCCTTAAATAGAGACCACTGACTTTATCAAACCTTAAACGTGGTTCCTTTTGTATATAAGGTTACCAAAATTAATTATATATTTTGGTTATCATTTCTTCCCTTATAATTTTTCCCATAAAATCAGATCATATGGTTGCTAGGTTTCAAACTCAAGCATTAAATTAATTGTTTTTGTAATAAAATTACGATCACTATTTCTTGATGAGATCATATGTTACAATTTTTTTTATTTATGTTAAAATGTAAATAATTATAAAGACAACTAAAGTGTAATAATGTGTAAGGTATATTTCAAGTATTCTTCAACTAAAAGCAAATAATAATCACAAGAAGTGTTCTAAAAATCTTCAATTTAACCAATTAATTCACGATTAATCCCCGCAAGGTATCCAACAGATTCAATTTTTGAAATCCGATTAGTCCTTAGAAATTTTTCTATATTGGAGTATATATAATTATTTAATAAAATTAAAATTATTATATTCATTTAAATATGAATAAATATAAAAATTAAGATATAATAAATATATATTTGTTAATAAATAACTAATATAATTATAATAATATATTAAATATAATTTAATATTATAATACATCCGTTTTTTACTACGATTAATCTCCTGTTTCAATTAATCCCAAATTGGTAGCACCACCGATATTCCCCGATTCCCGATTTTTACAAATCACGAGTAACTAAATTTAAAGTATTTCTATTTATTTGGTTTGAAAATTTAACAAATTAAATTATTTATTGGAACTGATATTTGTTTTTGGACCGAGGAAGGCTTCGAAAATACTTATTGATATATATTATTTTAGTAAATTTAATTGAAAATATTATATACTTTCTTATTTCATATTTCACATTCCTATAATTTTTTGATAATTAAATTGTAATTCACTTTAAACAGAACTTTAAATAAAATATATTGCATCTTTTCTTATCAAATATCAATAATAAAATGTCTATTGTTTCAAAATAAGTAAACAAGATACTCAAATTTATTTTAACCATATGTTCTATCAATTTGCTTGTAGGTGAACTTTTGGTATAGGTTGGAACATTTTTTCTATACTCTAAGAGAAAATATTTTTACATTATATTTAATTTGTAATATATTGAATCCCCTTGTTTTTTTACCCCAATAATAACTCATTTAATAAAATTTTGGATTTAATTGTTAAATTACTCTAACAATGACTTTGGAAACATACATTATAAATTTATAGTTAAATACCTAAAATTACTACTTGGACAATTCCCAAAATTAATTTTTTTTATGCTAAAGTTCACTTTCAGAGAAATAGAATTACCTTTACTTCTTGTAATTCTAAAGTCAAATTATCTCATTAATTTATATACAAAGTTAACAAGATTATTAAGATAGAAGGTAAGAAGCATGAATATTGTAAAAATTAGCTACAAACATTCTGGTTTGAAATGATAACAAATCCTAAGAATCGCAAATCAAGATCATCATTATCCCTATCTTAAAAGATTAAATTTGAAAAGTTGTTTGATTAATTATCTTAAATAACAAAGAGAAAATAAAATAAAATGTAAAAGACTACGTCATTTCCCTGCAGCATTGACATAAAGAACTCTGAATTATCAAACTCAATGCCAGGTAGCTCAGGAAGCCCAGCATTTTCTTGTGGCATTATATAAGATTCAGGAACAACAGTTGTGGGTACTACCCCCATGCCAGACTGAGCCATTCCAATATTTTGCTGAGGCACCATGTATGATCCATATGCTGGCACAAGATCAACCATTGTAGGAGCAACCATTCCCCTTGTGGACGGAACCCGCATTGTTGACCCCGTTAGCATGGTAGGTATAGGACGGTTCAGTGCAGGTCCCACAAAAGATTCATGTGAAGATGCCAAGCCACACATTAATGTTTGCACCAAGACAGGACCAGGAGGTGTCACAGTGAGGGTTGAAGTAGCACTTATTGGTGCAAAGGAGGATGGTGAAGACATGGGTAGACTCATAGTTGAAAAGGAGGATGGTAGAGACACGGGGAGACTCGGCTTCCAAGTAGCATTTACGGGTGCAAAGGAGGATGGTGGAGACATGGGGAGATTCATGGTCGAAGTATCAAAGGAGCACAGGGGAGATAGGGGGAGACTCATGGTTGAAGTAGCAAAGGAGGACAACGGAGACAGGGGGATACTCATGGTTGAAGTAGCACTTACAGGTGCAAAGGAGGACGGAGGAGACATGGGGAGACTCAGGGACCGAGTTGATTCAGGGACATCTGGCATTGATCCGGTACCTGTATAACGCCTGATAGCAGGCTCAGCTTCACGGAGAAAGCCATTCAATGGTTTGCCCATCATTGTTGTGACCTAGTTCCTGTGTCAATTGAAAAATTCTTGCAGCTGTTATTATTGGAAGTCTGACTCTGGGTTCTCGGCCATACACCTTTTTGTGCCCAGAATTCTTAACCATCTTTGATTATTTCTACGTGATGGACTACAGATCAGTAAGACCATATTTATACAATATCAGTTATATATTTATGAATTATGGTGAACTGTCTTCCACACCTAGATGTTTACTTAACAACCACTTACCAATACCAGTGAGCACTGAGATTTTAATTATAATCATATAAAAGTACAAAATTTCACAAACTGTTATATACTTGATGCCAAATTTACATGCATATAGTTACTGGACTTTTAAATGTGCATTGTCGTGTACATGTTTAATATGGATAAATTTAAAATAAAATATGTGAGGATAGTTATTTTTTACCAGTTTTTCTATCTTAAAAAATATTGTTAATTTTAATAAATTTTAATTAGTCAATATTTTTTATTTGTTGCACAAATTTGGTACTAGGAGAAAGGGTACCGAGTAATATAAGATTTTAAATCTTAGATAATACATAAACATAAGCACTTTAAATTCAATTTATTATTGATGTAAAAATGTATGGAAGAGGCTATCAAATTTATCTT
Organism: Apium graveolens; assembly: GCF_009905375.1. NCBI lineage: Eukaryota > Viridiplantae > Streptophyta > Magnoliopsida > Apiales > Apiaceae > Apium > Apium graveolens. Next base: position 9,454 of record NW_027417891.1, on the reverse strand, counting down.
CTCTTAAAAATGATTCAAATTTAGATAACAATAAAAGTAGATTTAACTTTCAAAAAATAAAATGAAACTTTACTTAACAACCACTTACTAGTCAGCGGTAATAAGACCTTAATTACAATCATACAAAAGTACAAAATTTCACAAAGTGTATATTTGACTCCAAATTTACATGCATATACTTGCTGGACGTTTTAATATGCTATGTCCTCTGACTTTTGGTCAGGTTTAACCCTCATAACCGACCAACAAAGTGGTCGGTTAACTGCATGGGCATTTTATTCAAATGTGGGGTCACTGTGTACACGTGTTGCCACGTCACTAAGTCATAACCGACCGTAGGTGGTCGGTTATGTTTGTTTTTAAAAAGTCGACTGAAACTCATGACCGACCGTGGTCAAAGTGTGCACATCGGTTAGTTTTATATCAGAAGCTAACTTAAATGTCATAACCGACCGTCCTAAATGTCATATTCGGTTTTCTGGTTTTGTAATGGTCAAAAGTGGTCGATTATGCCTATTGACGGTCGGTTTTAAGGTCTGATTTTAAAAAAAATTGAAGGTTTTTCTGCAGTCCCTATACAAAACCAAATCAAACAACCAAACAATATTCACAACCAAACAATATTCACAACCAAATATCCAATCCAATAAATAACCTATACTACTCAAAATCATTCCACCAAACTAGTAAATTTAATGATTAAACAATAGTAATTAAATCCAACGAAATCATTTACAAACTCCGATAACCGGAGGATTAAACCATATCATTACATAATAAGCAATCTTAAATAACCGACAAAGTATCAAACCATAACAACGTATTAAATTTACATCCCATAACCATCAAAGTAGCAAATTACAATAGTCATAAAACCGACCAATTTAAACTAATCCGACAAATCAACATCAGACGATCCACTGCCATCACCGCCGCCATCATCAAAGTCCTCATCATCGGAGGCCTCATCCTCGGACGTGTAATCCTTATCGACTTCCATAGCACGCTGATTGTTTTCCTAGATATTTAAGTGCAGAATGATCTGTGTGAACAATGACTTTGGAACCAATGAGATAAGCACTGGAACTTGTCAAGAGCATAGACCACAACTTGAAGCTCCTTCTCAGTAGTAGCATAGTTCCCCTGAGCTTCATCCAAGATTTTACTTGCATAGTAGATAGCGTGCAATACCTTGTCTTTCCTCTGACCGAGAACTTCTCCAATAGCATAATCACTTGCATCACAAATGATTTCGAATGAAAGATTCCAATCTGGAGGTTGTATGATAGTTGCAGTTATCAAAGCTTCCTTAATCCTGTAAAAGGACTCCAAACAAGCATCAATAAAGACAAAAGTGGCATCCTTAAAAAGCAATTGAGTGAGGGGTTTTGTAATTTTTGAAAAATCTTTGATAAAATGATGATAAAACCCCGCATGACCTAAGAAACTCCTAACTCCCTTGATATTAACATGAGGAGGGAGTTTCTCAATCACCTCAAATTTTGCTTTATCAACTTGGATGCCAGGTTCAGAAATAAGATGACCAAGTACCACTCATTCATTGACCATGAAGTGGCACTATTTCCAATTCAAAACCAAATTAACCTCTTCACAACGTTTAAGCACTTTAGAGAGATTATGCAGACATACATCAAAATCAGAACCATAAACACTGAAATCGTCCAGATGTTTTGGCCAGATGCTATTAGCACAATAGTGTGTCTCATAAATAAAAAACCTTCAAGTCCTTTGGGTTTCAAGATTTTTGAAGAACGGTGGCAGGAAAAGAAAGTAAATCTTTCACACTTGCGGGTTTTTGGTTGTATTTCTTATGTGCATGTTAAAGATTCTGACAGGGACACGCTTGATCTGAAATTAAAAAAGTGTATCTTCATTAGTTATGGCTCAGATGATATGGGTCACCGTTTCTGGTATAATTTGACAAAGAAGGTCATTAGAAGTAGAGATGTTACTTTTAATGAGAATGCATTGTATAAGGATAAGCTTGTAGTCGATTCTGAGTATACAAAGGAACAACTTGAGAAAGTGAAGGCAGTGCTTGAAGACATTATAAATATATAGCTTGCAGGAAATAGTGAAAGTTCGGAGAATGTTGATGACATGGTTCCAATTACTCCTATTAGGTCTCGAAGTATTGTAGAAGGGGGGAGGGGTTGAATACGATACTCACTAAATTAAAAATTATTTCAAATCTTTTATAGATATATAATTTAGTGTCCGGTTAGTGGTTCCGTGTCCTTGAGGTGAATAGTGTTTGGGAAAATAAAACGAGGAATACAAGATATTCGGGAAGTATACATTCATATATAAATCCTCGGGGGTGTTGCTACACTCCGATAAATAAATTAACCGGTTACAATCTAAGAACAATAAAGTTCCTAGCTACTACAAAGATATTAAAAATTAAATCCTATACAATGATCTAGCTTTTGTTTGTCTAAGGATCTAATTACCGGATAACGATTATAATGCCCATATGAATATACAAGAGTTAAAACGGGCATTATAACGTTTCTCCAGTGAGAAGTTGAACGGATAATCAATGTGCTGAGCTTCTCTGTAAATCTCTTTATTTCTTATTTTCATCAATTCCCTTGACTCCAAGCGACCCGAAAAAGATGACTTTTATTGGAGCTTCTTTAAAGGAACCCCTGACGTTGATAAAGTTCTGACAAGAGAACAACGACATTTTTACGTGGTCAGCAGTTGATATGCCGAGTATTATTTTGAATTGATAACTCATAAGCTAAATATCGACCCTAACCGAAATACAGTAAAGCAAAAGAAAATGAGTTTTGCTTTGAAAAGGAAAGAGGCCATAAAACATGAGGTAAAAAAGCTCTTAGAGGTTGGGTTCAATGAGGAAATACAATTCATGGAATGGTTGGCTAATCCGGTGATGGTGAAAAAAGCTAATGGAAAGTGGAGGATGTATGTTGACTTTACTAACCTGAACGATGCATGTCCAAACGATAATTTTCCTGTCCCATAGATAGACACTTTGATAGATTCCACTGGAGGGCATGAGATGCTGAGTTTCATGGATGGATTTAGCGGCTATAATCAAATCAAAATGCATAAAAATGAGAATCCAAAAGGTATTATTCATCACCAACTTTGGTATTTTTTATTATCTTGATTATGACATTTGGTCTCAAGAATACATGAGCCACTTACCAATGGTTGGTGAATAAGATTTTTAAGGATCTTATTGGAAAGATCATGGGACGGTTCATCCTGGATATGGAACATCCACGCTCTGTAAAGGACATTCAGAAACACAATGAAATGAAACTGCTTTGGGACGGTTCATCTCCAAGTCCGGAGACAAGTGCCAGCCATTCTTCAAATCTTTAAAGAAAGTAAAACATTTTTCCTGGACCGATGAATGTCAGATGTCGTTTAAGGAATTAAAGAAATACAAGGTTCAAGCCCCGTTGTTGGCCAAACCAGTTCAGAATGAAACTCTGTATTTGTACTTGGTTGTTTTTGAAAGAGCCTTAAGCGTTGTATTGGTAAAAAAGGAAGCCAAAACCCATAAACATATCTATTATGTCAACAAGATTCTACACGCAGCTGAGTTGAACTATTTAACTATAGTAAAATTTGCTTTGGCCTTGGTCATGACTTTAAGAAAGTTACGTCCCTACTTCCAAGCACATAAAATCGAAGTGTTAAAATATAAGCCTTTGAGAAACATCATCCATAGTTCTAAGGTCAGTGGAAGGCTGATCAAATGGGCCATAGAGCTTAAAAAATTTGACATTAAGTATAAGCCTAGAACATCGATCATAGCTCAGGTCTTGACTGACTTCGTGGTTGAATGTACTATCGATAACCAAGAAGTCGGGGGCAGGAAGATATAACTCAAGGCATGGATGGCCAAGATGGAGAAAAGATAGTTGAGAACAAAGAGTTCTGAGTGCTCTATTTAATGGGGCATTGAAAAAATTCAAGTGGAGCTGGGATGGTTTTACAAAGCCTCGATGGTGTCTTGATTGAGTATAATATAAAGTAAGATTTTCCTACCACAAATAATGAGGCGGAATATGAACCTTGAGGGTTAAAAACTTGAAGGTCTGTGGAGACTCGAAACTTGTGGTGTCCCAGGTCAATGGAGAATTTGAGGCGAGAGATGAGACCATGGCCATATATGTGCGACTTGTGAGAGCTGTGATGACTTAGTTTGATGAATGCCATATTTGTATGGGACAAGTAAAAAGCCAATCAACTAAAGTATGGTGGTAAAACTAGTTTTTATGGCACTTATCTGTATTTCTTGGAACCAGATAAACCGTTGAGAATGATAATAAAGTTTGGAAGAACTGAAGCACCTTCAGTTACATGTTGTTATTTAGGATCGTATGGAGTCTTTGTGAGGATATGCAGTTTCCTCCTTCAGGAAAGACGTCTCAAAGAAAATGGAAGAACTATGGTGTGACACATTTATATGTCTATCTCTGTAAAACACCTAATAGAACACCAGGAAAGTTGTTTATTGCCTTGAAGATATAGACTTAGTAAATTAGCTTCAAAGCTACGTCACAAATTTAACGCAAATAATTATTCAATATAAATTTACTATGGTTTATCTTTGTAGAACACCTGATAAACAAATAATTAGTTAAGAGTAAAATTTTACAATATGCTAGAGAACCTTTGTGTCTACTATGTATGAATTTTTTTTAGTCAATTTAAATAAAAGTACTTGCACATTTTTCAGATGGAAGGAACTTTTTATTTTTTAATAGTAATCATATTTTGTACTTTAAATTTGATCAAAATTTGTTGCTTTTATAAACTCGACCAACTCAAATAGAGTCATATTTATAATTTTGACCACAAGTAACCTAGTCAAATTTATAAAATTGATTGATTTTAACTCGTTGGCCGACACATTTGTAACAACAGGCGGGAAATTCAATTTTTATCGAAATTTTTGATGACAAAAGTCAAAATATAAAATTGACTGTTCGAAGTCAATTTTAGTCTATCAAAATTGAAAAATTGAGCAATCATATTTAGTCCGTCAAATTTAACTAAATTTGACCTATTTAGCTAAATTTGACCGGCCTAGTACGTCAAATTTAATTAAATTTGACCTTTTTAGCTAAATTTGACCATCCTAATAATGACCGATGCAATTCACTCATATTTAACTTAATTTGACCATTAGCGGTCATTTTTGCTTAAATATGACCAAAACATTTTGATCAAATTTAGCCAATGTTTCTTCGTAACAATATAAAAGTTAAAGGAAGTTTAAAGATACAACGCTATTATTTTAGCTTTATTAAGCCTATTTAAAAATAGTAGCACTTTTTATTTTTATCTTAAAGACACTATATGATTAATTGATAACTTTTCTTGAGTGTTAATATAGGAAATATGAAAATTTAGCTGAATATTGCTCTTTTCACTTTGATTACACCATACAAAATGTATAGAATAATATATTTATGGGTAAATATTGTATTTAGTGTATGTGTGTGAATTCAAATATATATGTACAAAAAGCATAATATATATACAGATTTCTATAAAATTGTGCGTAAATATGAATTTTTACTTCTTATTTCACATGATTATATATATGAATTATTTTTTCACTTATTTTTTAATTAACTTATGTTGATATTTTTATTTTATAAATGCGAACATGATAAAAAAATACAATGTACATTTAAGATCAATATAAGTTTGAAATTAATCACATATACTCATATAAGAATAAAATAATAATAATAATAATAATAATAATAATAATAATAATAATAATAATAACATTTATTAATAATAACAACAACAATAAAAACAACAACAACAAGAATTATAATCATAATGATAATGATGATAATAATAATAATAATAATAATAATAATAATAATAATAATAATAGTGGAAGTTTACTTAATTCTAAACTTCGTATATTATAGGATTACTAGTCAATTTTTCTGCTCCAAGATAAGCACAACATTAGTTAGCCAACATTAGTTAGCCACTGGCAACAAATGTTAGAGAAGTTTCTGTGGGCCTTGGCTACAAATGTAACATATTAGGTTTAATTAATTCAATATTATTTATGCTTGTAGGCTAATTTGAAAGAATGTCCAGAATACCCCATTTTTCAGCCCCAACTGCCAAAAATACCCAGATGCGCGCGGACTGCCCAAAATACCGATAGATTACGCATTACATTACTGCGTATACAACCTTCAGTTTTTTTAAAGGACACGCATGTGGGCTATGCGTACTCACTTTTTTGAAAAACAAGGAATACATATTTACCACATGCGTATTCCCTAAAAACAAAAAAATGAATACGCATTTCACATATGTGTATCCTTTATAAATTTTAAAAAAAACGAAATTCGCATGTTGGACATGCGTATTCAACAGGTAATTTGGACACTCCGTCCCGCCAAATGGTATTTTGGGTACTAAACCCCCAAATGGTGGGTATTTTGGTTTTTCACCTGGCTAATATTTCAAAAATATTTAGAGGATTAAAAATATGAAGTATTTTTTAAAAAATCTAGTTTTCTAAAAAATCTAGTTTTCTAAAATACAATTTAAAAAATCTAGTTTTCTAAAGTTTGTAAATAGTGGTGATAAATAAAAATAAAAACTAATACTGTCATGTTATTTTTTTAGTTATAGTCATTACTATAAGAATTTTGTTATGATTATGTATAATTGATTGCTATAAAAATAATAATAATTTGGATTTTATTCTTAATTCATTTTGTTTATTGAAAGTTAAATCTGCTTTTATTGTATGTAAATTTTAATCATGCTTTAGGAGTTTGATAGTCTCTTCCAATGTTCTAAAAATCGGTCTAGGTGACCGTCTAGGCGGTTCTTATGCCTTAGGCGGTGGTAAAACGCCCTGACTCGGACCTATGTGGTGATTTATGCATTTTTGCTGAAAATCGGGTCAAAATCAGAATTAGGCTGGGCTAAGCGGTCATAGGCGGTCTGGTCGAAAAATAATTAAAAATCATTGTTTTTACCTTTTTATGATTTTAATTCATTAATTTGATAATTTTACACAATATCATACCAATTTCTAATATAAAGTATTGGTAAAAAGTAATAAGTAATCTAACATATTATTTTCCCACTTAAAATATAAAATGACATATTGTAATTAGCTTAGAAGTGTGAATTAAAATATTAGTTAATATTGTAAACTCAATAATTAGTAAATAATGAATGTCAAATGTGTAGATATTGTTTAATACCATTCTAATTTCTTTTGTCAAATAAATATCTGACATATTTATCATTTTATAATAATAAAAGTTAAAAATAATATTTATATTCTCCCTATTAATGTTCCGATCAGTTCGATTAATGTTCCAATTAATGGCTCTCATTAATTTTTAGGGGCTCGGAAATTTGAGTGATGTGCACTACATAGTTGTGGTTTCTACTATCTAATCTAATTTGTCAGATTTCATAGCAGTTATTAGTGAACAATTTACTTTTGTTATATCTATCTATGTACTATTCCTTAAATAGAGACCACTGACTTCATCAAACCTTAAACGTGGTTCCTTTTGTATATAAGGTTACCAAAATTAATTATATATTTTGGTTATCATTTCTTCCGTTATAATTTTTCCCATAAAATCAGATCATATGGTTGCTAGGTTTCAAACTCAAGCATTAAATTAATTGTTTTTGTAATAAAATTACGATCACTATTTCTTGATGAGATCATATGTTACAATTTTTTTTATTTATGTTAAAATGTAAATAATTATAAAGACAACTAAAGTGTAATAATGTGTAAGGTATATTTCAAGTATTCTTCAACTAAAAGCAAATAATAATCACAAGAAGTGTTCTAAAAATCTCCAATTTAACCAATTAATTCGCGATTAATCCCCCGGAAGGTATCCAACAGATTCAATTTTAGAAATCCGATTAGTCCTTAGAAATTTTTCTGTATTGGAGTATATATAATTATTTAATAAAATTAAAATTATTATATTCATTTAAATATGAATAAATATAAAAATTAAGATATAATAAATATATATTTGTTAATAAATAACTAATATAATCATAATAAATAATTAAATATAATTTAATATTATAATACATCCGTTTTTTACTAAGATTAATCTCCTGTTTCAATTAATCCCAAATTGGTAGCACCACTGATCTTCCCCGATTCTCGATTTTTACAAATCACTAGTAACTAAATTTAAATTATTTCTATTTTTTTGGTTTGAAAATTTAACAAATTAAATTATTTATTGGAACTGATATTTTTTTTTGAACCGAGGAAGGCACTGACCATACTTATTGATATATATTATTTTAGTAAATTTAATTGAAAATATTATATACTTTCTTATTTCATATTTCACATTCCAATAATTTTTTGATAATTAAATTGTAATTCACTTTTAATAGAACTTTAAATAAAATGTATTGCATCTTTTCTAATCAAATATCAATAATAAAATGTCTATTGTTTCAAAATAAGTAAACAAGATACTCAAATTTAATTTAACCATATGTTCTATAAGATTTTTCCCATCTAACAATTTGCTTGTAGGTGAACTTTTCGTATAGGTTGGAACATTTTTTCCAATACTCTAAGAGAAAATATTTTTACATTATATTTAATTTGTAATATATTGAATCCCTTTGTTTTTTTACCCCAATAATAACTCATTTAATAAAATTTAGGATTTACTTGTTAAATTACTCTAACAATGACTTTGGTAACATACATTATAAATTTATAGTTAAATACCTAAAATTACTACTTGGACAATACCCAAAATTAATTTTTTTTATGCTAAAGTTCACTTTCAGAGAAATAGAATTACCTTTACTTCTTGTAATTCTAAAGTCAAATTATCTCATTAATTTAGATGCAAAGTTCAAGAAATTTGCAATCAGACAACACTTGATACATAATGGTTAAAAAAAAAACCGTTGTCCTAAAAAATCATACAACGGTGAATTGATTTTGCAGAAAAAACAGTTGTGTGAGCTCCAGAACAGACAACAGATATCCAACTTTTTTAAACTGTTGTACAAGTTGTATCATCTCATCGAGTCAGGCAACAGTTTTTTAAATATAGTGTTGTTGTAGATCTTCAACACAATGATTACAAACCTTTGTTACTATGTTAACGTATAGGGTTAGAAGACAACAGTTTTAACATTACATTGTGTAATTCAGACAATGGTTTTTTAGAAAGGTTGTCCTCTAAACCATCAAACAACGGAATGAAAACAGTTGTCTGAGGAATTTCAATGGGTACCGCGTATTGAGGTGGCAGCACGTGATAGGTGGTAAATCATTCACAAGGATTGCTGAGGTGGCGAAATGAGAGCCCTTCATTAAAATGAGATTTGATATTGGCCGTTAGATCGAAAAATAGCTAATATTCTTATACAATGGTTT